>NC_029793.2:142020064-142024748 GCF_000816755.2 Arachis ipaensis | reverse complement strand
AATTTCATCGTTAAATCCATGTAATAAAAGTAGTGCAATTTATAAATAATAAAGATAGACCCATTAGTATGCATTTCTAAATATAGGATTTGTATCCTCTCTAAAATGAAAAGAATTAATAAAGAGATAAGGTGAGAGTTAATTGCTATTAAATTTGTAAATTTGTGAATCCTACTGTCTTAATTTAAAGATGATTTAATATTTATTTTTTTACTTTATCAATTTTCTTACTTTATAGGAATTCAAATGTAATGTGTTAGGTTTTATGTTAACAAAAAATACTGCTGCAATAAAAATAAATTTTTTTTATATCAAATATAAGTTAGGTTTACATGACGCATGCTTATGCGTTTCGAACAAAAAATAGAGTCCAATTCCTTAAGAAATTAATTACCTACTATTAGAAGTAACAAACAAATTAACCTGACTTATATTTTTATCTATGATATTACAAAAAAATAATGGTTAACCTAATTAGCAAGTTACTCTTTTAGTAGGGGTGTACATGGGCCGAGCCATATCGGGTTTGGCTTAATCTAGACCCGGTCTAAAATATAGATCGTGTCTAAACTTTAGATTCTAACTCGATCCTAGACCCGATGAAACCTACGCACTTTCGGACCGGGTGAAAACTGGGTAAAAACCGAGTGAAAACCGAATTTTTAGTATGTAAAAATCACTTAATCTCCAACTATTATTTCACAATTCACATAGTAAAATTCACTTAAAAAAATACAACAAGAATCAATCCTTCTCTAAAATTAAAGCATAACCATAATCAATACTAATATTGTCTAATAACATCAAATATTTAAATAAATACAAATAACACAATATTATGCATTAATCTAAAGTCTTATGCATTTTAAACATAAAACATTAACTTATAATCTTATAATGACTAATAACACAAAATATTAAGGTTTACAATATTTAAATTCCACATGAGAATAGTAATCATCCATCACTAATAACACAAAATATTAATTGTGTATGATGACCGGGCCACCGGGTCGAATTCGGGTGACCCGAGCTATGGCCCGGACCCGACCCAAAATAATAACCGAGTCTATTTTTGAGACCCTTACCCGACCCTAAACCCGATAAAATCACACTAAATTAACCCCTAAAGTGTTCGGGACCAGACCGGGTCTTCGCGTCGGGTCGGGCCATGTACACCCCTACCTTTTAGATACGAATTATTGATATAAAATATAATAAATAAAGAGTTAAAATGTGTTTAACCTAATTTAGTATTTAAATACGAAAAAAGTTTAAGAGCTAGCAGAATTTATTGTTTTTAGACAGCACTTTTAGTTATAGTTCAATTTCTTTAGTTTAATTATCTAATAACATATTTTTAACTATAATTTTAAGCATTATTAACACGGTTGATAAAAAATAATAAATTCTAATAATTCTCCAACATTCTTATTTAAATATTTAGAGCCCTCATCATTCATCAACAAGGCTGTGGCATTTTTCAAAGAGGAGTTGAACAAGAGACAAACCTGCTTATAAATGTATTCATCAGCCACAAGAATAGACACCTGAAATTATTCTCTCACTTAGAGAATGGAGAGATTTTAACGATCTTGTTTCCATTGAGAATATGTTGTTCCCATAATGAAAAGGACACAAATATTTCTAGTGCTTATTAGCTCACGAATCCTAGTTGTTTCTTTGTCTATGTATAATGAAAAACAATGGATCTAAATCCAAGAATTGAGAGTAGCAATGCTTTAAAACTCTTAATTCAAGAATCAAGAATGATGTATTGGGTAAATATAAAAGCAGGCACTAAGCCGGAATTTGAATAAATAAGAGTGAACACAAGACTTGATAATTACTTAGTAGATCGTAAACTACTATGAAGTCAAAACTTGATAATTAGATCACATCCAAATTTAATATTTAATAATAGTTAGAGAAACTTTGTGCACCCAAATTGACATGTAATTTTATATGTTTGTTTTAAACTTAAGATTGTATTAGTGTTGTAATGCACATAATACAAGTATTTAGTGCTACAGAATTAGTAATTCAATTTGCTAATAATATATAAATAATATTGGATATTATAAAATTCAATTAAACTAATTTATCTGGAATAATTTTGACAAAAATAACACAGTTTAATCGATTATATATATAGAGAATTTTAATTATTAGAAAACGTCTTAAAAAAAGACGTTTTAAGCGTTTTTATCGGAGTGACTCCCAAAATATATGAATACTAAGAGACAGAAAATAACAAAAAAAACTTGACATTTTTACAAACAATGGTTGATATGTAAATAAAACTAGTGTAAGGTGGTTTGAATATCTGGAAGATCAGAATTAACAGAGAATTCAAGCCATCTTTTGTGCTCCACATATTTCAAACAAGGCCTCAACACAAGCCCTACCATCACAGCTGAAATGCTGATAACAAAAACCTTGAATGTTGTAAATGCCAAAACCACAAATATTAGCAATGATGGCACCAAACACATCAAAATTGCTCCTTTACTCCCAACAGGCACCTTATAAGGCCTATTGAGAGTTGGAAACTTCATCCTCAACTTCACAAATGCAACAAGCTCCATAAGCATGCCAAAACAGTACAAGAAGTTCTCAGCAGCAACAATTTCTTGGAAGCTCAACCATGAAAGCAAGATCACCCCAGAAGCTGAGAACAGAATCCCAATAAGGGGTGTCCCAAAACTTGATCTTTTTGCAAAGAACTCAGGAAGCATTCCCCTTTCTGCCATCCCAAGAAGCTGGAATGAGTCACTACTCATCTCAGCCATAAACATTCCCATATTTGACAATGCAGATGCTGCTTGCACCCAAATTCTCAACCAAACTCCTCCAATCGATCTTGCAACATCCGAGAAGTAACCATCGGACCATAACTCGGGGTTCACCGGAACGGCGCCGGTACCAATCAAAAGAGGAAAAAGGTATCCAAAGACAACCAACAACACAGCATAGAATAGTGCTCTTGGGAGAGTTTTTTCAGGATCATCCACTTCTCCTGCCAAAGTACTAATTGAGTCCCAATAGTTCAAATTCCAGAACAATGTGTTCAAGTACAAACCCCAATTCACATTCTTCAAATCCACCATGATCCACCTTCTTGGCTTCAATCTTGGAACTGCTATAACTCCCATAACCATGAAAGGAAGCAGCGAAAAGATTCCGAGAAATATAGCAATCCAACCCACAATTGTTAAACCTCTATAGTTCATGTAAGTGAGTGCTAAAGTTAAGATTAACACTGCTATGATTCTTGGAAAACCAGATTCCAAAGCTGGAATAGCTGATTTGAGATAATCCAAGAACAAAACTGGGTATAAAGCATTGTCAATGACACCACTTAGCCATTTCATCCAACCCAATTGGAAACCCCAATAAGGACCCAATGCAGATGAAACCCAAACTACATAGCCACCATTTTCTGGAAACATTGTTCCCATTTCTGCAGTGATTAGTGCCTCAGGAACACTCCATATAAATGGGAACACCAAGAAACCAATGAGTGCTAACAATGGACCAGCTGCTCTTACTGTGTCTTCCACACCAAAGGGTCCACCTGATACCTCATAGAAGATCAAGAAGATTAGTGGTATGATTGGAACCTTCTGGAACTTCTCTAGATTTACACTGGAACCTTCTCCTCCTAGAGCTACATATTCAATAGAACCATTGGACTCCATTTCATGTGACATTTGTTACAACTCTGCAGCAAAATTCATAGAAATCAAGCTATAGTAAGAAAAGGAACCTAGTTTTTTCAAACTAAAGAAGCTCATTCCCACTTTGAATTTCACACAAATTTAGTAACTATTTAACAGATTCATGTATTCACCATAAGACTTAACATTTGAACATATACTGATTTATGTTCTACACTTCTACATTGTCTCTCTCTCTCTCCCAATCTTGTGCAAGAAAATTAGAGAACAGAAAAGAGAATACATATTACAGAATTTCATTCTTAAGCATATTGTTCTGATAAAATTAACACTGTAAAACAAAAGAAAAGAAAAAAGAAGTAAGAGTACATTGAATTCACCTTTTCATCCGTTGCATGAAAAAGAGAACAACATAAATGATCCGATGAGATAAAAGAGAAAAGGTGTTACTAAACAAAAGAGATGTTAATGCATGTAATGTAAGATAATGACTAACTAAACACGTGTCAAGATATTAATTAGCAAGGTATGAGTAAGCATAACACTTTAATGTGGTTCGGAATCTGAAAAGTTTTCATCTTTGTCTTGTTCCGACAACCCCACAACCATGATCATGAAAATTATGCCAAGTTAGCTACAAGTGTTGGAATGTAATTTCATTTTGTTTAATATGTAATATTCAAATATTAGTTTAATTGGATATCATTGTCACTTTTGGTGATTAGGGGTGAATAAAAAGAGATTTAATTTGCAAATCCAATACGAATTTTGCATATAATATCCGATTAGCAGAATTGTTGCTAATTTATCGTAGCTAGAGATAAAGATATTTATATGAGTAAGATTAAGAATAAAAAAGAAAATTATCAATTATGTAACAAATCTTAATTTGCAAGAATTTTGCATATAATATCCGATTAGCAGAATTGTTGCTAATTTATCGTAGCTAGAGATAAAGATATTTATATGAGTAAGATGAGTAAGAAAAAAGAAAATTATCAATT
>NC_029793.2:142018486-142018806 GCF_000816755.2 Arachis ipaensis | reverse complement strand
TGAGAAATAATATATATTATTAATTATTAAAATAAAAAATATGTCAAATATTTTATATAATTAAAAAATATTAAAAAATTAATTTATATTTTGAATTATTATAATTTATTTATAAAATACTTTATATTTTATATATATGTCGTATTTTCGTGTCTTATAAAAATTCTAAACTTAAGTATTCGTATGTCCTGTGTTGTGTTATATCCTGTGTCTGTGTATGTGTTTGTGTAATTTTATCTATGTTTGTGTATTATAGGTAATAAGTTTTAAGTATTTTTGTAGTAACAATAATAATAAACTCGATTAAAATTTGTATTAAA
>NC_029793.2:142013311-142018470 GCF_000816755.2 Arachis ipaensis | reverse complement strand
AAATTATATTTTATAATTTATATGATACAAGAGTCATGCTATTTATAAGAATATTATCAACTAATTTTATAAATGTTCATCTATTAACTCTCAATTATTTATTAAATATTTTTTGTGTTGTTAATATGTTGGATTGATGGATATTGGTTTAATAATGTGACTGTCCTATATATATAAAATCTGACAACTATAAATCAAGAAGTCAAATTTAAGTGATATTTACCATGGAAAAAGATCAAATTCAAAATCATGATCAATTGAGCAAATGAGGGTTTTTTTTTTTTTTTTCTTTTAAAATCTTAAAAAGGACATTTTTTAAGTACTTTGTTGTATAGAGATAAAGTTATAACTCTCCTTCAAAGTGATTTGATTTAAAGGGTTATGGTAGGTAATTAATAATTTGTTTTGAATAATATGAATAATCATCTGTGTACTAGTGAAATGAACATTTGATATATCTATTGTTCATATTGTTTAGTATTTTTATTGTCTACCTATACTTTTCCTGATTTAAATTCTTAAAAGTGAATTTAAATGTTAATCGTTTTGTTTTTTAAGATTTTAAAATGTTAGAATTAGTGATCATGAGATATTTTTATCCTATTTTTATTAGCATATCTTTTATTTTCCTTGTTACTTTATTAATAGTTTGTCAAAATCAAATTTACTTTCATCTTATGAGAGTTTAAATATTTTTCTCAATTAATGCTTATTAATCGTTGAGGAGTTGTTAGTATTAGGGTCATCTAAAATTAAACTTCAATGGAAGCTGCTTCATTAATAAGAAACAAGAAGCCTAATCATGGTGCCCCACTGAACCATGATTTTAAAGAGCCGAAGTTAGAGGATTCAGGCACAGATAGAGAGATGATGAAGACAAATGTGTTAATGCCAAAGGTCTCTCATTCTTATACAAGCCTAAGGGACATCATGCCAGTGCTGCAAAAAAATAACAGGAACAGTAATGGCAACACTGTTAGCTGGAATGAGATACCATTAAAGATCAAGAACCCTCTTGTGAAGCAAGCAGCCATGTATTATATAAAACCAATGTACACACCCTATAGCAGAATCTCCCACAGAGGCTTCTGTCATGTCTTCTTTGGTTGCTTTGGCTCCCTCCGTTCCCTTTTCCATGCCCTTTCCGGCTCTTCTCTTTGCTGCTTTTGTGGAACAAGTAGGACTCAAAATGCCAGGCGACGACGACGAGGACCACCATTAACATCAACACCACCACCGTCATAATGATGATGATAGAGGAGAAGAAGAGAAGGAAGATAACATTGACTCTTAGATTGACCAGTAGATATGCAATGTTATTATTATTATTTTAGTTAGTTTACCATCCTAGCCAAGTTGTAAATATTGCAATCATTTACTCTTCTCAATAACTTGCACATTAAAACACTGTTTGCTTCTTCATTAACTAAGGTTTAAGTGAGTAGAATCTTTCATTTAACCTTGCTTTGTTTTTTGAATGTCATGCATTATAGTAACTAATATACAGTTCAGTGGAAAAACTACAAAACTATAGATAGAGCCTAGAGGATCATAATGCTAGTATGCTAAGCACCGTTGACAGTTTTTAATCTCAAGACATTTAGTTGACAATGGACATAAAATTATATTATACATCATAGAGGACATAAAAACAATACGTGATAACTTCAATTTTTCATTCTTATCCAACTAATTGTTTTCTTTGAATAGTGTTGTATATACATATGTTCATTGGTAATTCTACTTTTCCCTATTTACACACACAAATGATTTCGTTGAATGGTGATATATGAGAGACCATCTACATGAAATTGATCATAGATTTTGTAGCACATCTGGAAAAGTATATACAAACTGCAATTACCAGTAGTCACCACAGGAGCAGTAGCCATCTCTGAAGTGGTGGAAGACTTTGGGGTCTCCCACTATAATTTCTCTCTTAGATATATGAGAGATCCTCTTTGCAGCAACATGACAATCTTCACATATTCTTGTGTTTTTTCTTACAAGAACAGGATCTCCAAGTTTCGTGGAGATGAGTCCAAAACATATGGCCAATCGTACACTGTGGTTCTCAGGCGAGTTTGCCTTTTTCCTAGCCAACTCTGATGGCTTGAATTTTGTAGCACTATGGATGCATTTTCCATGACCCATGTTCCTTGAAATGATATCTAGAATTTCATAAACCATTGCTGATTCATCATGAGATCTCTGTTTATTAGTAAACCTGTGCAGCCTAAATTTGGTTTCAACTGTGCTGCAAGGCAGGGTTTTCTCTAATCCTTTTTTCTTCATAATAGACTTTATGTGTTCCACCTTCTCCCATCTCCCAGCTTCAGCATACATGTTTGAAAGCAAGATGTAACATCCAGTATTGTCATGCTTTATTGACAATATCCTTTCGGCAGCGAGTTCAGCCAATTCTATGTTTCCTTTGTTTCTGCTAGCATTTAGCAGGGATCCCCATATGCGCGCTGTAGGCAACAGTGGCATTTCTTCTATAAAACTCAGGGCTTGATCCAAGTTGCCAGTTCTACCAATAAGATCAAGCATACATCCATAATGCTCTATTTTAGGCTCTATTCCGTAGTCTAATTTCATCGAGTTGTAGTATGCCCAACCTTCGTTTACCAGGCCAGAATTGCTACAAGCAGATAACAGGGAAACAAAGGTGCTATCATTAGGCTCAATTCCTCTACTCTTCATCTCGGAAAATAGTTCAATAGACATTCTCCCCATACCATGAATCGCATAAGCCATTATGATGGTGTTCCATGATATTATATCTCTACAAGCCATTCCACGAAAAATCCTGCATGCTAACGCTAGATCTCCACAACTTGCATACATATACATAATTGAATTTGAAACAAAAGTATTCAAGTGAAAATTCAATTTCATGATATAACCATGAATTTGTCTGCACTCCCTTAATGATGCTAAATTTGCATAGGCAGGAAGGATGCTTGCGATAGTAACTGTATCCGGTTTAAGATACCCACTCAAAAGTTCTTCAAATAGCTTTAAGGCCTTCCTGTACCAATCATTCTGCACATATGCAGCAATCATGGCATTCCATGTTATCAAGTTCTTATCCATCATTTGATCGAAGGTTACCTCTGCCAACTTCAGTATTCCAAACTCGCCATACATGTCGAGCAGAGCTGTTTCCAATACCGGATGAGGTAGAAAGCTTTTCCTTATGGCAAGTCCATGGATAGTCTTACCCTGCAAAACAGCTCCTAGTTGTGCACAGGAAGGAAGCAGGTTTATGAGTGTGACATTATCAACAGCCAATTTATCATCCTTGAGTATATTCTCCAAAGAATCAAAGGCCTGAATTGGTTGACCGTTCAGAGCATAAGCACCAATCATTGCATTCCAAGCAACAATGTTCCTCGAAGATATACTATCGAAAATCCTCTCTGCATAACTTAACAACCTACACTTGCTGTACATGTCAAGAAGCGATGTCTGGATCATAACATCTGATTCAAAACCAATCTTGAGCGCATAGCAATGCACTTCTCTTCCCCATAAATTATAAAAACAGTGAGAACATGCCTCCAGCGCATTGATTAAGCTGAACTTATTGGGGCAAATCCCAGCCTGGAGCATCGTCCTAAACCACTTCAAAGAGGTGAAATATTGTTGGACCATCAAATACGCGCCAACCATTGAGTTCCAAGAAACCAAGTCTGGAAGAGGCATTTCCTCAAACACCTTGACTGCAGAATCAATGTGACCAAACTTGCCATACATCCCAATGAGTGAATTGCAAACATAAAGATCCTCGGCCAAACCCATTTTAAACAAGCTCCCATGAACCTTTTCGCCTTCTCGGAAATCCAACAAGCCACCACAAGCTTTGAGGACAAAAGGGTATGTAAAATGATCGGCGGGAACCCCTTGAAAGCGCATTGTGAGATACAAGTTGAGAGCATGTAGAAAGAAGCCGTTATCCGTATAGCCTCTTATCATGAGGTTCCAATGAAAGGTGTTTGAGTGAGACATTTTGTCGAACAGGGAGTGTGCATGTTGCATAGACCCAGATGACACAGTATCAACTAGAGCCCTTGAAAGCCGAGACAAAGAAGAAGATGATGAAGCTCTGGAATGGTTGTGGGGGTGAGCAAAGGCGGTGGTGGGTTTCTTGGAGCGTTTATGGTGAATAGGGGGAGTGTTGTTGGTGGAGCTGAGGAAAATGGTGTGATGATGATGGTGACACAAGCCACCCATATTCACCATGCTCTCTTATTTTCTTCTATTCAACAGATATTAATAAAACCAATTCCTAAAGTGGTTTTGGAGAATTAGGTTTAGGCATCGTATTAGTCCCCAAATTCTTTTTGAGCATTGAGTCGGGAAATAGAGTACTGAACATACTCTCATGACATTTATTAAGCTGGACACTAGCGCCGTCAAAATGGGGGTGAATTCATGGAAGAGTCTGTTTATCTATTTAAATAGGTAGATTTTGTCTTTTAAATTAAGTTCGTTAAAATTTTAGATTAAATGAGTTGAACTCAATTAACTTACAAAAATAATAGGTTAAATGGATTAATTTTTTACATTTTTTTCAAAAAAAAAATAGCACTTTTAGCTAATATTTCTCCCGATCCGACTTGAAAACCTAACCCACTAACTAAAAAAATATTATTTTTTAAAGATTTTTTACTTAAAAGTAATCATTTTTATCAAAATATTTTCAAAAAATAAAATAAAAGGATAAGATTAACTGTCTGTTTAACCCATCAGACTGACCATAAAAAATTCAAATTAAAAAATTATAGCTCGTAAATAAAAAAGACTTAAACAGTCCAATCTATTTAATTTAAGGGTTTAACAGACCGCACTTAAATTGACCGGATTAGTATGTTTAATAATTTTATTGGACACTAAATTAAATAATGTTGTTTTTTTTGTGTTTAAATAAGATAAAAAAAATAAAATCTTTTTTTAAGAAAGAAACTAAGAGAAATAAAATGATTTATACATTATATAAATTCTTTTTTATTTTTTCAATTTTACTTTATGTAAGCACCAAAACCAATCAGCATTATTTAGTTATCTGTCTAATAACAATAAAAATCATAAATTTAAAAGACTACGTGAGAATTTAATCTAATTTTAATATGGTAAAAATTTATAGACTAACA
>NC_029793.2:142001782-142013269 GCF_000816755.2 Arachis ipaensis | reverse complement strand
TATGTATTAATACACACACATGCAAGTGTACATTATTATTGTGCTTATTTTATTTTAGACTAAAAAGTCATTTCACTTTTTTCCTAAATAAAATAATAATAATATTGTGTTAGCAATAAGATTAAAATAACGATAAAATTACAAAATTATGGCAATAGCTAGAATAAATTTTCAATTATGCTAATTTATTACATGACTACCCTTTTAAAAAATCATGTTATTATTATTTAAAAGTGTTATATATACTAAAGTTTATTTTTAAAATAAAAGGTAAATTATCTCTTGTGATATATACAGTAATTATTCATAAATTATTTTTTTATCAGAGTTTCAAGATTCACGTTATCTTTTCTTTTCTTTTCAATTGATCGCGATGTTTCTCTTGAAACTTGATAGTAGTGTCATTTTATAATCCCACCAAATACACATCTTCTTCTCCAATTTTAAAACCATAATTCCTCTCAAATTCAATCACCATTTCTAATCAATTAGGTTAGGATTTTGAACTTGTTCATATGCTTTCAATCTCCCATTTCAACGAGCACATCTATTAATTTTTTAACTCTCTCCTTCTTAAGATTTTCTTTCTAATATTTTTCTTAAAATTCAGTTGGATCAACAATGATACTCCTCTTCAGATAATCAACTCTCATAACCTTGTATAACAATATAACAAAAACAAATCAAAATATTAATTAGTCATAAAAATAATGAGTCAATAATTACCATCTTAGAATTTTTATTATCTGAATAATGATTGAAAAATAATTTAAGAGCAATTAAAGATAAAAAAATAAAATAAAATACCTTGGTGTCTCCTTTTATGCACCAATTACCATCATTTTTAACTAATATATCACAAATTTCTATCAGTTTTTTAGCTCTCTCGTTTTTAGGATTTTATTAGAGATAGCAATCAGATTTGATGATCTCATTCGAACTTTGGAACTCTGGTTGAAAAATAATTTATCAATAATCATTGTATATGCCACAAGGGGTAATTTATCCTTTATTTTAGAGAGGGTACGGTAGAGTTCACCAAATAAATAACTATATGATATATGAATTCTCTTAAATAACTTAATTTATTATTTTGGAATATGATAAAATGCACTAATGCATCAAAGGCTAGCTAGAAGAATAAATAACCCAAATATATGGTAAAAACACAGTTTCTGTTCTCCTTTTCTTGTGTAATTTCATGTAGAAAACACATCAGCCCAAGTATGAATCCATCAGATTGGAAAAAACTTGAACCAAGAAAAAATAATAACTACTTAAGAATAATGAAGAAGATGAAAGCATAGATAGAGATAAGAAATTAATAATAAGCAGAAAACTCTTCAGGGATGCTTTGTAATGCAGGACTCCAACACTTGCAAGGTTTGGTTCTGTATGATGCATGCTTCTTCTTCCGTACAAGATGATTCAACCTTTCTTCAGCAGTTAAATAAGAAGAAGAAGAAGAAGACATTGTTCTATCCTGTCCTGCATTCATGGATTCCACTAACTGCTTTAGCTCACTCTTCTTCACCACAAGCTTCATCCTCACAACTCCTTTATTATCTTCCTCTACATATGAAACAACTCTTCCTCCATTTGTCTTTGAAACCATGGATTCCAATGCATGGATTCTGCTACTGTTGCTTCCACTCTTCTTCTTTCCATTGACACATTTGAAGAGCCTAAAGTACCCTTTACCCCTTAACTCCATTACAATAATAACAATTTTCTTTGTGAATAATATATAGCAATTTTATCACTTTAATTAGCTATATCAAAGTTTGAAGCTTCAATTCCTTGAGCTTTATATATAGTGTTGATGAGTGATTCTCAAGAGAATATAAATAATTGTCTCATGATCTGGCATTCCCTGCCTTATTATTATAATGAAAAAGATAACAAGTATTAAGAGAGAAAGAGCCTAAAGTAAAGATTATTAATCAATATATGCTATGCAATAAAGTAGAGTAAGGGGAATCATATACATATAATGCTACCTGGACATAAAAATTAAATACTAACTCTGTTAACTACTCAAACTCAAAATCTCTAAGTGGGAATGAGAAAACTATATGATTTGAACTATAACTTGTTGACATGTTTCGGTTGTTGCTTAATTGCTGCATTTGCAGAACTTGCATTGTTGGTTGGGCTAATTATAATGAAAAAAGACACGTTTGCATGAAATGTAAAGTTTTTCAAGCAAAGAACACAAACCGTGTTATCTTATCCCAAATGTTATTTATATATAAAAATTAGCCATTAAAATCAATTATTATATTTTTATATATATATAATTTAATTTACATAGTATTTTTTTTATAGGTATTTAATAGATATTATTCACAGGTCACAATAATCCTTATTTTTATTTAAATAAAGTATCATTTTTGTTTCTAATTTTTGGGATAAGTCTTATTTGTATCCTTAACGTTTAAATTGTCCTATTTGTATCCCTAACGTTTATAAAAGTGATTCAATGTTATCTTACGGTCAATATTATCCCTAATGTTGGTTTACTCTTTTTATTTTTAATATTTAAAGTTATAGATGAAATGAAGAACCTGCTGTATACTTGTATACACTAATAAAAGTGTATTAAATTAATGTGATTCAGAATTCTGCACAATTATTTTTGTTTGAATATTATAGAATGGCAAAAGCATAGTTGGCATACTTGGAGGTTACTGGGGAAGTTATTAGTCAATGTCTTAAAGATGCACCAAGAATGTGTGCCCAAATTTTCTCAATTATAAAATTTTATCTTATAATTGAGCTGTGCTTAATTATACTTTAGTCCTGTTTCAACTATATATATAATTCTCTTGAATCTCTGATATTATTGTAACTACGTTTGTTTGGTTTGGTATGGAAGGATTTCTTTATTAGTAGTTTGTATGGTTTTCTAGAGAAAAATAAAATACAATTCATTGTAGCTGTCTTTAGCTGTATTATTCATTACTATAGTTCAGGTTCAGGTTCACCGTCCTATGTACTTAGTTGAATTCAATCTTAATTTTAATTATATGCCATGTTATGTATGAACTACAAATTATAAACTATGGTTGAAGAACCAATTTAGGTTGGTCGAGTGGTCAGCTCAAGTGTCGGGGGTTCGAATCTCGCCTTGTGCATGCAGCAACTCATTGTCCAGCGACAGACCCTTAAATAGAGTTCCGATTCGCGACGGATTAGTACTTGTCCTGTCGGGCTGGAAGATACCTGGAAAACCAACCAAAAAAAACTATGGTTGAAGTTAATATAATTATTAAATATGACCCCGCGTAATTAAGATGAATGCTAGTTTAGGGTTTGTTTCTGGTTAATAAATTACTATATGCACAAAATAGAATTCAAACTATTGATACTTATTTAAGCGGACTAGTAAACTAACCACTAGACGAATTGAAATTAGTTCATGTGGTTTGGATATACAGTATATAGTTGAAGTGAGAAAAGGTTATTTTTTTACTTAAGAAGGAAACCTCGTTACGTTACTCCACAAAATTGGATCCAACAGTAGAAGTAGTGAGACAGGCATTTTGTCGAACAGGGAGAAGGCTTAATTAAGATGGTGATGATTGTGATCCAAGGCAATGTATTCTATTCTATGCATGACAAATTGACAATAGCATGTAACGTACCAACATAACAATAAGAATGTTTTTGCCACTTTTGTGTAATTAGTACATGTCAATTATTACGGTTTATTACGGTGTTCATTCAAACTTTAACTTTGTATTGAACTAATTAAATATATGATTATTTTTTTGTTTTTTAGTGTTTTCTAACTTGATAAACTAAAAATTAATTCGTTACAAATTTAAGTCTTTTAAAAATTGGATAAAGTATTATTTTAGTCTCTAACATTTGGTCCAAATCTTAATTTAGTTTTTAATATTTCAAACGTCTTATGTCTCTCTTGATAAGTTTCAAACAAATTTAATGTTATTCTACCATTAATTTTGATACTAATAGTTAACAGAATGAGTGGCGTAGACGTTAAAACGTTACTAGTTAAGTCATATCATATTCAATGTGTTAGAAAAATATAACAAAAACTTTTGTTGTAATACTTCTTCTCCTCAATTTCTTTTTGATACAAAACTCAAAATCCTAACAATCAATCATCAACGCTTCAAAATCAAAAGAAAAAAAATTTATATTAATGATCATTGGCGGATCGATTTTACTTACATACAGAAATCGAATGTTATTAGCTCTTCAATATGTGAGTGAGTTGTTTGCGTCAAATTTAATTGCGAGACAACATTGAACCCGCTTAAAAATGTTTTAAGGATTAAAATAGGATGTTTAAAAATTTTTTAGACTGAAATAGAAGTTTAAAATAACAGAAATCAAATTAAAATTCAATCCAAACGTTTGAATTTCCAATACTTATTTAAATAGACAGGATAATTATTTAACCAATTCAAGTAAGTATGAAAATAAATATATAATTAGTGGTTTCGGAAGAATAGTGGTACATTTCATTTCATTTGAGTTGCAACAAAACAAAAAGTTTTATTATTAATAATTATGGGATAATAGAATACAAATTATGACACAAAAATGGTTAGACTAATCCTGGACTAGTAATTGATGCAAAGAGCAACACAAGAGTGGTAAACAAATCCATCCCCTTTTCAGGAAAAAACTCTTGTTAACAGAAACAGAAGAAGAAGATGATGAATAAAAAGAAGCTATTCTGGAATGCTTTGTAGCCCAGGGCTCCAAGACTTGTTGTTGTTGAAAGATAAATGCTTCTTCTTGTTCTTCTTCTGTAGCAGTTGATTCAATCGTTGCTCTGCAGTTACTCTTGAAGATGCTTTTGTTCTATCATTATTATTATTATTCATCACTTCAACTAGTTGCTTTAGCTCACTCTTCCTCACCACAATCTTCATTCTCACCACTCCTTTTTTGTTATCTTCCAATGCATGCATGCTACCACCACTACTACTCTTCTTTCCACCAACAAATTTTAACTCCATTATTATCAAAGTTTGAAGCTTCCTTGAGCTTTATATATAGTAGTGTTGATTGATTCTGATGAATAATAAAAAAAGAAAATAATGGTCCCATGATCTGGCATTCTTGATCTGTATTATTATAATGAATGGATTAGGAATGATGAGTAGTTAAGAGAAGGGAAGATTATTATGTTGTATGTCAACTAATTAAAAAATGGTGAAATGAAGTTGTCCACCTTCTCACATCACATGCATGGTTCCAGCATTGAAAGAGACACTTCTGCATGAAAATGTTAACTAATAATGGAGTAAGTTCTTCTTCTTTTGTCCTGTCTCGAATAATATAATTCTCTTCTCTTTAATCTCTATTCATTATTTTTTGATTGTCCACACTATCTTCCAATTTGATAGATTAATAATTAATCTATTGTAGATAATGTTTGTTTTTAAATACTAGAATTGAAATTAAGAGATAGAGACTTAATATTATGTTTGATAGTCAAATATAAAAATGTATATGGATTGAATAAAATTGAATTTGTTCTAACCCAAATTCTAATTCTAAATATATATCGGATCTATTTTTTAGATCCTTATCCAACCCTAGACCCGATAAAATCTATACACATACGGGTCACAATTATACTAGGTAAAAATCGGATAAAAATTGAACTTTTAATTATAATTTCGTACATCTTTGTATTTCTTTTCTAGTTTCACAATCTACTTTTATTAAAATAAATGGATAAATTTATAATTAATATAACACAATATTAGTTAAAGAACACAAATTCAAAACAAAACATATTATTTCTTAAATGATAATATAGAAAAATCTCTAAATCTTCAACAATTATTACATATGATCAAATTCATTTAGAAAAATATAATAAATACTAATCAAATTCTAAATTAAAGCATAATCATGAATCAATAATAATAATACCAAATATGTAATTCACATACAAATAACACAAAATATTATGTATTAGTCTAAAGTCTTATACTTCTTAAAAACAAAACAATAATTTTGGAATATATATCCTTACTGAGCCGAGCCGAGTGACTCAAACTATGACCTGGATCCAGTTGAGATATTTTTTTTTTATGTTATTATTTATCTTCGAGTCAAACCCAGGCCATTTCAAGTTTGGGCCAACATGTGCAAATTACTTCGGGTCTAGGCTGGGCCTTTGGACCGAATCGGACTGTGTACATCTCAAGTCAGATATTATAACTAAAGTTTTAGTCTTGAGATTCAAAATTTTAATCCTTTGAGTACTTTTAAAAAGTGGAGACACAAGAGAGCGAAATTTGTATGGACGAAGACTGAAATTTTAATAATATTTTTAAAAAAAATATTCTCATTTAGTTTTTTAAATTCTAAATCTACCCCTTCGATCTTTATATTTATCTTAAATTAAACATAATTCTGAGATATAATTCAGTCCAATTTATTTTAAACCAAACACAATATAACAGACGAGTAAACTGACCATTCGACGAATTTAAGTTGGTTAATCTCTATTCATTATTGTAACTACATTTATTGGTTTGGTATTGGAGGCTTTTATTCTTTATTAACGAGTTTCAAATTAAATATAACGTCTGTGTAGGGTTTCTAGAAAAACAAAGATAAAATACTACATATTATCGTAGGTGTATTTAGCTGTCTTTAATTTATTGTCATCGTAGGGTCACCGTTCACCACCCTACTTAGTTGAATACATTCTCTTCTCTCTCTGCCTGCATTTGATTAGAGTTTCCAGAAGACATACCTTCTGTTGCATGTGAAATTAAATATAAACTACGGTTTCAAGTTATGTTAATATAAGCTTTAGTTAACGGAATTTTCTACTCACACATTCTCAAAGGGCTTTAAATTAAATTTAGAGTGATATTATATGAAATTTTTTTTTTTTTTACTAATATCAGTTACTTTTTTTAAAATTATTTTATTTATCTTAAATTATATATCTTAAATAATCGTAAATTTTAAATTATAAATTTAAATCCTCAAATTAACTAATATTAACATGATTCCTTGGTGATAGTTGGAACGGTTAAGGCCATGTGCATGGATAAATAGTTCAAAGCATGAAAACGTTATTTTATAAGAAAGAAAGAAAGAAGGAAACCTCGTTACTCCAAAGACTTTTGAGTTTTGACAATAAAATTGGATATCCAACAAATTTCAAAAGCTTTATTGTTTGAGGACCTTTATTTCTAGATCATATAACAATTTTTTCATTTTATTATCCAAATTCCAATGACCAGCAGCCTTTTTGGCAATATATAATGTAGAAGATTTGAATCTTTTGTGTTTTATAATATTCAAACATTTTGTATTCACTAAGTTACTTATTTAATTAATTACATATGTACATTTTTATTTTTTAATATCTTTATCAAGTTTTAAGCCAAGATTAGTATTCATTTAGTAGTCTATACCAGATTGCAGATTTTGTTAAGAATAAAATCTAATCAAGTTAGATTAGACTTTGTATTCATTAAAAAATTTATAGCAGGTTGTATGTTTTATTATAGAATTCGACTCCTTTAAAATTATATTATCATTTTAGAGAAAAAAGTATATCATTAATAATCATTTTTGAATTAAGATAGTGAAACTCATAAATAATAAATATTACAAATTTAAAAGTAATTAAAATATTATTTTATTATTAAAAATTTTTTTCATTACATACCTAGTCTATTAAAGAAAAAGTTTGATTTGATTTAATATGTTTTTATCCTTAAGTACATGAAAAATGAGTTTTTTTTTTTCTAAGAGTATTTTTTAATTTTATAGACTAAAAATTAATCTGCAATAAATTTGAATTTTATTTAAATATTTGCCAATAACTAATTAGTTGCTAAGTAAACAAGGCGATTCCAACCTAAAATACTTAAGTATATAACTACTTTTTTGTTGTTATCAACAGTATCTTGACAAAAGATTTGATGGTGTCAGAACGTTTGGACCATTAAATAGTTTCATAATAAAATATATTTTTTAAGTTTTTTAATAACAGTTAAATAGTTATTTAATTATAAAATTTATTTTTTATTTTATAAATTATTTTTTTATCCTTCATCTATCATGTTTATTAATAATAAAAAAAATTAAAACAATAACAAATTGGATCTTCTATTAATCGTAATAAATATTTTGCAATCTTAATCGATCATAATTTTATTATTGATCCGTTACATACATATTTGATTGAAAAAATTGTGTTTGTTAGAAATTCAATTGATTTGATGCACAAATCAATCGATTCAAATTCAGGTTTTTCAAACTTGAATCGATTTGAATTGATACATAATCGATTGAATTTTGCAAGGCATGTGGGATTTTTCTTATTCGATCGATTGTTCATATTACCCAATCGATTTAAGTCTTCAAAGCAATATAGATTTTCACAATTCAATAGATTGATTGTATTACCCAATCGATTGAATTGTGCAATTCGTTATATGTTACACTTCTCTAAATTTTTCTGCTCATGATTATAAATTATTATTTTATTATTCATCTATCTTATCTTTAAAATTCTATCTTTAATTTTTAAGTTTATATTTTGATTTAGATACTCTAATCTTATTTTTTTTTAATATTAAGATTATAAATTGGTGAATAATCTATCAACAATTACTCAATCCTATAATTAGAATCGTTTATCAATCTGATTGATTATCAATTTTTTCATTGTTTTTGTTTATTGTTTATCCATATACTTAATATCAAATTTTTTTTCATTATTTATCCATTTCTTTAGTATCCAATATTTATTCATCATTAATTGATAATCACAGTTGACAATAGAGATCCAATCAATTTTTTCACTCTAGTGTTTAGAAAACAATCCATTGTTTCGATTATAAAATCGAGATTAGTGAATATAATCTCTAATTTTGTAATTTTTTGTTTCGATTTTTTATTCATAAAATTGATTGGGTAATGAAAAATATTTTTTTTATCTTTTAGTAATGGATTTTTTTGAAATAAAATAAAAAATTATTATTTTTCAAAACCCAAATTTTCAACTTTAATTTCTCAAATACGAATTTTTTTTATGCAGAGCAAGGCGAATTTCACCCCAAATTCTAAAAAAATTGCTAACTCAAATTATTAAACATCACAATAGACAATGACAACTATTATCAACGTTTCCGGAGTATATAGGAGTACAATAATGAGTTTTTTTTTTAATTTATAATGAAAAAATTCTTATTAAATATGGTTTATTCCCGTGTATCTATGTATTTTTTAAATTGCTTTGATGATTTCAATCGATTGAATAAAAAAACCCCACATACCGTGCAAAACTCAATCGATTATGTATCAATTCCAATCGATTGAAGTTTAGGCTGAATTTCAATCGATTGGTTTGTGCATTCAATCGATTGAATTTCTAACAAACACGATTTTCCCAATCTAATATATATGTAAACGGATCAATGATAAAATTATGATCGATTAAGATTGGAAAATATTTATTACGATTAATGAAAGATCTAATTTGTTATTGTTTTAGTTTTTTATTATTAATAAACATGATAGATGAATGATAAAATAATAATTTATAAAATAAAAAATAGATTTTATAATTAAATAATATATAAAAGATTAATTTGTAATTAAAATTAAATAAGGACTATTTAGCAGTTATTAAAAAATTTAAAAAACATGTTTTGTTATAGGACCATCGAATCCGGTGCACAATATCTTCTAGTTTTATATATCAATGACTAGTCTGTCGCGAATCTGAGTTCTATTTAAGGGTCTGCTGCTGGTCTATAGGTTGCTTCCTGCACAAAGTGGTATTCGAATCCTCGATACTTGCTTAAACAAACGAGTAAGTTGACTACTTAATCAACTCAAGTTGGTTAGGCATATAACAACTTTTTTTTTTTGTTGAGCTCCATTTAAGAGTCTGTCGCAGGCCAATGAGTTACTGCATACATAAGGTAAGATTCAAACTCCCGATACTTGTTTAAGTGAAATAATAAGTTGACCACTCCATCAATCCAAGTTGATTAAGCATATAACCACTTAATCAAACTAACTTGGTCAAGTACTCAAGTGTTTTTTTTTTTATATGGTGGAGAGGTAAATAGCCAAAATAGTAATTGGGCCATCAACCCTGCCAACTGAATTGGACATTTGGGCTATCTGATGAGAAAGATTCATCAATAGCATTGGCCTCTTAATCTTATCATTGAAAAACATCCTATTCTTTTTCTCAAAAAACTATTCAACCCAAATTAATCTAATTGCAGGATTTATAGGGTCAAAATGATATATTACTTTAGGAAGAGAAAAATAAAAGGAAAAAGAAAAAGGCCAGTGGTAGTTAAAGGAAGTAAACAAAAAAAAGAAGCATAAAATTAAAGTTAGCATGAGATTGCTTTTTGTTTAGATCTTGAATGTCCTGCAGTTTGCTTTGAATAAAGGAACCCTATGCAATGATCCAGTATATATATATTTTAATATCATGATTGGTGAACATTTTTAAGTACAATATTACAATTAATTACAATCTTGTTTGTATCTAATAATTAGAATAAAGTGATAAATAGATTTAAAGAATTACACTTCGAATATATTGATTTTTTTAAAAAAAATACTAATAAAATTCTCTAAGACACAGATATAGACACATTATCTTTAAAAATTAGTCCTATAATTATGGTAAAAATTTTAATTTAAACTAATTTATTCACGTTTGTTATCCTAAAAGACTTTATTAATTTGTTTTTTTAAAGACTAATCTATTCCAAATATAAATTTTCAGAAATTTATTTATCAATTTATTCTAATTAATAATTATTCACTCAACTAGCTTAGAGCCTAAGACAATTATTAACCAATTCAGTCCAATACTTCTTGTCATTTTCTATCAAAATTCAATAATTTGAAATAATCATTTCATTAATATCTAATTAACCGTTTCTTGTAGGAAACAGCAAAGGTCTATTTACGGATCCTGTTATTTTCTTGATATATCCAGTTATCCACTAAGTTTATTATGGGCTCAAGGATTATGATTATGATGCTATTATTCCTCTCCAATCACCATCATCTTAGTTTAATAACTAAAAAAAACTATAATATTAATAATCGTTCACTCAAGTAATAGTAATAAGATGCTTCATTATTACTCCATTGATACAAAAATCACTTGGTTACTCTAATACTCTAAAGGAATAATATATTATAAAAATCAGTTATGTATATTTATAATAGAAAAGCTAAGGCTTCTAAAAATTAAGTTTTGACTATTGAGTATAAATGTGAACAAATTGCAGAAAACAAACAAGGGATAATAAATTAAAAGTTGAAGGTGAAGACAAATATATTATTATTAGGGGAGTTTCCTAGTCTTGGCAATATCTGAAAAGCTAACATCATCACAATAAATAAATAATGCATGTAAAACAGTTTTGATTATCCATATCATATATATGTATATACATGTAACATTTTTCTTTTGCTTGTTTGTTT
>NC_029793.2:142001146-142001725 GCF_000816755.2 Arachis ipaensis | reverse complement strand
TTTTAATATAACGCTAATAACATAATTATGGTATTTATTGAAAAACATTAATTGATTGAAGAATGGAAAGAAGCAATAGCAATGGATCCCCCACACACCATATGATAATTAATAAATGAATGTATATATATATGTATTAATGTGTTGCCAATTTTGTACGGTAAGGCACATAAGAGCAATGAAACTTGGGCAAAGTGGAAACAATACAAGAGAAAGCAAGAGCTTAGAAGCCACGCCTCTTTCGTCCTTTTTTGCTTTGCTTCCATCTTTACTCACTCACTCACTCACTCTATATATTGTGCAAACGAGCCAACATTAATTCCTTGAGTGACTACAATTCCAAAGAAAACAAGAATATGGAGGAGGGGTTGTTAGGAATAGTAGGAGGCTTGAGGCACCTTTTGGTTACAATATTCTTGACAAGTTTAGGAGGCGTAGTAACCATGCCGGTTATGACGGATATCTCAATCGCCGCCCTCTGCCCCGGCCAGGATCAATGCTCCCTTGCCATCTACCTCTCCGGTTTCAGCCAAGTCGTGAGTAATTCTATATTTAATTTTTTTTTCAATTATTTGAGGA
>NC_029793.2:141998849-142000893 GCF_000816755.2 Arachis ipaensis | reverse complement strand
AACTATGATATTCACGTAAGTAATTATTTTTTTTTTAATTTTAATATTTAAAATTTACTTTAACTAAACTTTGATACACAAATCTACATACAATAATGTTAAGTATGTATCTAGGAATGTATGTGCTCTGTTATCTGAACAACCTTAATTAGCTTCTTAATTCTGCTGAAGATTTTGTTTCATTCATAATTAATTATATAATACATGTTCGGCATTGTTTAACTTATCTCAAAAGGTTTTCAGGTACAACTTTTGGACCTACCTATGTTACATTTTCATTCTCCCTTTCTCTTTGGTAGATATTAACATATGCCATTGTTTTTCAGTTGGTGCTGTATATATTATAGGAAAATTTTTAAGTATATTGATATACTGTTGTTTTAGTAATTTTTAACTATTAATCGTAATCATAAATAAAACAGTTTTATTAAGTAGATAATAATTTTTATAAATAATATGAACAAAAAATTTTAGAATTGATCTAATAAAGTAAAAAAAATACTTTATTTTCATTTTATCTCCTAAACTCTAATATTAAAATAACTATCTAATTCTTCTAACAGAATCTTCTTATTTATTGGTAAAGCATTAAAAGGCATAAAAAAGCATTACAAACTATCATCTTCGGCAAGGGAAAAAGTGTTCATGTAAACCTATTTTTATTGGATGGCAAACCCATATTTTAAATATCCACCATTATATTGGATAAATTGTAGGTATTACGAATCGGTGGAAACTCAGGTGCAGTCGACTTCACGTGAAGTTGATAGCTGAGAGTCGTTAAATAAAAATTTAGTCAAATCAGTCAAACTATTTAATAGTTCTCAACTATCAACTTCACGTGAAATCGATTGCACCTGAGTTTCCACGTTACGAGTTATATACATAAACAATTTTAGTGCTCATATACACAATTTGCACAATTGTGTGGAAGCACGTATAGAAAACTATATATAATGCTACAAAAACTTTGTGTCATGCCACATCTTTTGACACAAAATTCCGGTAAACATGACTCATCACCATCCCAAAATACACATATTTTCATTTCTCACGGTGAAAAAATTAGGCTCCTTATATCAAACTATATCTATATCATCACTTTTTTCCTTCTATTTTTGGCTGAGAAAATTTGAGCAACCACTTCCACCAGAAAAAAACACACAATAAAACAGCCACGAAAGTAGGAAATTCAAATAATAAAGTGCGATGCTTTCCTATATGTATATAATTTAGTAATTAATATATTAATTTGTGAAAGTGACCGAAGTATATACAAATAATAAATTATAAATGACTTGATGTCTTACTTACAACCTAAGTTACGGTCTTTAGTTGTGCCGTCTTTCTTGCAACTTTTGACTTCTAACTTGTAAGACTTATTAATTACCTCATCTTCTATTATTACTTATTTTTATTACGGTCTCGCTACGTTACCAATAACATATTTGTCAATTTCTGTCAACTTTTATTTATAATTATATTTTATGAAAGTGTCTTTATGGATGTATTTAATAAAAATGTCTTTTTTATTACTGTGTTTAATAAAAGTGTCTTTATAGATATATTTTTTAGATGTGTCTTTTTATATATGTATTTAAAATATAATAATTAATTATTATTAACAATAAATTAACAGATAATATGTTAGTACCTTATACTTTTCCTTTTTATTATTATACTTTAGGCTTTAAGCCTTTAGAATATAGATAGCATCTCTCACTCACCCATACCCACTTAGAAATTAAAGTTGGCAAATGTATTAATCAACAATCACCCTAAAATTTAAAGCCAATATATAGCTTTGTATGGTAGATTATTAATCCAATTTAGTTGTTATATCTGATTCACACATTAAAATTAAAAGCTATATATAGCATTCAATGTGACCCAAACTAGCTTTAATTTATTATTATGTGACTACGACCATTCTTTATTATGGTCCATCTCTGATTTGTATCGTCACGCAAGCAATGTATATGTATATATATGGAAAGAATTTCAAATGCTCTTTAAAATATCCATATTCTCATCATTTTAAGCG
>NC_029793.2:141997494-141998693 GCF_000816755.2 Arachis ipaensis | reverse complement strand
CATATCAATGTATCAGTGATTTTTAATCGTTGATCTTAATTATATATATTATATATATTTTTTATAATTAAAATTAACAATTAAAAATAACTAAAACACCGATATGACTATGAGAGTACACTTCAAAAATTTCCTAAGTTTTATGTATAGTATGGTAGTTAGTTTTGTTACCTTTTTTGGTATTTTAATTACGTAACAATTGTGCATAAATGTGGAAAAGCATATGTGGCGTTATTAATGGAAGAAAAGAAAGAAGAAATGAAATGAAAGTTTTTGGATTGTAGATGAGTGGAGTGGGATCAGTGGTGATGACGCCATTAATAGGGAATTTATCGGATCGATATGGCAGAAAAGCTTTGATCACTCTTCCTCTTATGGTCTCCGTCATTCCTCAAGGTAAATAAATAAATCCTATTTCAACAATTAATTTTCGTCATATATAATTGAATTTGCTTGTCTAATCTAATTAATATAATTATATATTAAACTATATATGTATCACACTAACTAAAAAGTAGAGACAGTAAAAAAAGACAGGTTCTATGAATATTGAATAACAAAACAACAAATTGATGTGATATATGGGATTGCATTTGTTTACAAAGACAGGATATTGAGATGGGATATAAAGACATAAAATCGTATTTGATAAATGAGATATAAATAGAGACAATGTGTTCAAAAATATTGAATTAATGTGTCTTGTGTCCATTCTAATAGGAAGAATATGAAGACACTAACAAAAGACACAACTTATTTTTTATTTTTTTATTATTTTTATTAATTTTTTATAATTATATTTTTTATTATTATATTTTTCGTCTCAAATTATTTAAATAAAAAAAATAACAATAAATTAAATTTTTATAATTTATTATAATTTATCACTAAACAAAATACAAAAACATCAAATTTTATATTTTTTTCTTTTATATCTTGTTATCGTTACCTTATTTTATCCGATTCTCAGAAAGAAACGGAATCTAGAAGGCACGCATTTGTAAAAAGCATCTCATTTGTTCTTCTCCTTTATTCCACGCCCTGTGGAGTTCTTTTACTCATAGTGTTTGATGATTCCTTTTCTCCACTCTCTGTTTCCTATATTATCCCTTATTACTATCAATATTCTTTTTTTTTTTTTAAAGAAAAGGAGCAACTATAGCTGTATAAGTAGGTATAAAGAAAAAGTGTCATAAAAT
>NC_029793.2:141996759-141997226 GCF_000816755.2 Arachis ipaensis | reverse complement strand
TATTCTAATAATTTGAATCATTAATTTCAATTAATTTATATTATAAATATTTTTGTAATTAAAATTAATAATTAATATAACTAAAATATGGATATTATCTACCTAGGCATGGGAGTTAAAATTGAAGGTTTGGACATACACACTTTTTCCATGTAGCTTGAAACAGTGTGACTCCCACATAAATGTTAGAGCTGTTGCCTAAATAGTAATTAACTAATTATTCATGATTACTGATCCATATTTGCCGACCCAAAAATATCATCCAACAATTCCCGATGTTACACACACACACACCAAAACACGACACATCACACATGCAAAACTGGTTCAAAAATCAAAATTAAAATAAATAACTCAACTTTGTCTGAACCTTTCAGTTCACCGCCTTCAATTTCTCATGTCACTCTTAGCTTTTCTTTAAAAATGGATCCTTCAATTTTTTTTCATTAAAAAAAAAAAGTAAAATA
>NC_029793.2:141986367-141996684 GCF_000816755.2 Arachis ipaensis | reverse complement strand
GATCTCACTGAGAATTTTATAAATAAAACAAAAAATATATAAAAAAATATTAAAAAAATTAAAAATTATATTTTATTTTTTCAATTTCAAAAAATTAAGAATTCTCCTTTTTTCTTCTCTTTAAAGATATTAAACACTCTTCGCTCTTCATGCATGACACATGCATACTCTATGAGCTCAATTTTTTCGTTATGGAATCTATGAATGTGATGTGCCTAGATATGAAAATAAGGTGTGTTAGATCAAATTATGAGACAGTTTTATGTGAATAGTAGGAGTTAGAACTTAGACCCTATAAATTTTGTATTGGCAAAAATTACTTAACAAATTGGAGGATCCGATTTGGCGGGGGCTGAAATTTGAATTTCACACCATGCAAATCGGACGGTGCGTTTTGTATATATATATATATATAAATTTTTGTATAAATCCATATTCTTAGCTACAACTCAAACCGTCTGACAAACTATGAAAAACTCGCATGGTCTAATTTGTGGTGTTCTGACACCACACACAGGTCAAGCATCTTTCTTTTCCATAACCGTGTCCAACCCAACCTTTGCCTCCATATTGAAATTAAAAAGCATACTCTATGCATTATCCTAAGTTAAAAAATAATTTAATTATTATACTAAGCTATGATGTATGGAACAGGATACGCCACGAAAACACGGTATATGTATAAAATATAAAGTATTTTTTAGATAAATTGTAATGATATTTTAGTATTTTATTGATATTAAAATATAAATTAATTTTTTAATTATTTTTAATATTTTTTTTATTATATAAAATATTTAAAATATATTTTGTTTTAATTAATAATATATACTATTTTTAAACTCGTTTCAAGAATATATGTTAAGAATAAGATTGGACACCTTGACACGTGATGGTATTTACATATGTTTAAACATGTCCATAGAATAATTTTTTATTAAGATACAGTTGGACACACGCGTGTCGAACAAGTGTCGATGTGTGTCGTGTCCGAAATGTGTCTGATACGAGGACACGAGTACACGAGAAATCAAGAAAGTGTCCGTGTTTCATAGGTAATAAGTATAGGTCCGTGTCACATTTTGATTGGATTTGATTGCTTAAGATTTAGCCTGCTCAAAGTTATCTTATTTTGCATTAGTTGGAATAATTGAGTAATATTAGATGTAATAAGGGTGTAATATTCGATTGTGTGTTATATAAAATTAAATTTTAGGAGGTTGAGTTACTTATTATCTTAGACAAGTTTAATAAATTTTGCAGCCCCACATTTTCACAAGCAGCAGTAGTTTTGTTCTTCAATAGTCTTGCAGATGGTGGCTTGATGGCTTCATTGTTGGTAACTTTTTTACTTTTCTCTAACAAGATTAGAGTCCATAGAGTAGTTATGGTTAATCTTGTGTAACTGAGAGATTAAAATCAATGACATTTGCCATGGGATGCAGTATTTTTTGAAAGCACGTTTCCAATTCGACAAGAACCAGTTTGCGGATTTGATGATGATTTCAGGAATAGGAGCAACGCTTACACAAGTAATTAAGCTTTACTTAGTACTCACACCCTCTTAATTATTCAAAATCAATAATTAAATTTCACTTTGGCATGCAGCTACTTTTGATGCCAATATTAATACCTGCTCTAGGAGAAGAGAAGTTGCTCTCAACAGGGCTCTTAGTTAGCTGCATCAATGTAAGTTTAATTTCCACATATTTCTTGTTTGATTTGTAACATAATATAATATAATACTAACAAAGTTTTATTAACAATTAATATGGTTATGCAGATGTTTGTGTACAGCATATCTTGGGCAGGATGGGTAATAATACTTTTCTTCCTTCTAAAATCTTCTTATTTTGCTTATAGTATTATACATTTCAAGAACAATCCTTGAAAACCATGCAGGTTCCTTATGCTCTAGCAGGTTGTTCTATTTTTGGGGTTTTTGTGCGCCCAAGTGTAAGTTTCTGTTCCTATTTGGTAACTTACAACTAACTTTGAAACAGTAATTTCATATCTCACATTGTGCTTGGTACAGATATGCAGCATTGCATCCAAACAAGTTGGTCCTAATGAACAGGTACCCTTACTCAAATTAGATATGAAAAATGAATCATGATTCAGTTTTAGCTTCTTATTAGTTTAACAGATTAGTGTACTTGATTTGATGCAGGGAATGGTTCAAGGATGTCTCTCAGGAGTTAGTTCCATGGCGCAAATCGTTTCTCCCTTAATATTCAGTCCACTCACAGGTATCAATCATAATTAGTTACCAAATTAACCACTATGTATTTGTATATAAATAATTAAATACACGTGTTGTTTCGCACATTTTTAATGTGTATTTTATATTTCAACATATATTCTATACGAATAACTGATTTTTTTGTATAGTACTACTACTAAGTATTAACAAGATTCTCTTCCAATTTTAACAATGCAGCATTATTCTTGTCTGAAGAAGCACCCTTTTATTTTCCTGGGTTCAGTATAATGTGCCTTGGCCTTGCAATGGTAAGTTGGTTAGAACGAATGAACCGGTTTCTTTTAATAGATATGTGATCCATTCATAGCTTATGATGATACCTACCTTGCATTTCAGGTTGTTGCATTTATACAGAGCTTGATGATCCGAGCCGCTCCTCCTATCGGAAAAATTAGCAGCGGCAGTAGCCGCTGCACGGATACATTGGTATGAGGTGGAGACATGATCTTGTTTTCTGCTTCAACAAAATTGTTCATACTTACACCCTATGAGACCATGAATTACAAGACAATACAAGCAACCATGTTTCATGTTATAACTAATGAGCATGGATTCAAGTATAGAACTATATACGTTGACACTAGGGGGGTAGGAAACAGAACATCAAATGCAAAGCGCAGCTAATTAATTCTCGTATGCATAGTATATATACACCTAGACATAGATTGTTTATATCACTAGATAGAGTAGCTTTTCTAATATTCCTTTAGATTACATTATAGTTTTTGCAGACAGGATCTTAGTCCATTTGACAGCTTTGTTGTAGAATGAGAAATCTGTCTAATGTAAGGACTTTGTAATTCCTATATTTTGTTATTTATGAATTATTAATGGTTGAATTTTGGATAAATTAGATGTGAATTGCATAATGCAACAAGTAGCTCTGATGTATAAGGCATGGAGCATTGCTGTAATAATCTAGGTAGAATTTTTTTAGTGTACATGATCATTCAGAATTCCTATAATTTTTTCTATAGTATCCTCTAATTCGCTAGGCTAAAGATTAATCTGTCGCAGATTAAAATTTTACTTAAAGATTTGCTGCTGGCAAGCACAAAGTGGAATTGGAACCATATAATTTGTTTATGCGGACTATTGGTCTAATAATTAGACCAACCTAAGTTTTTTTTTGGGGGTCAGAATATCCTCCAATGAACATACGTGTTGTTATAAAAAGCCCAATAAACTTTTGTAATCCATAGAAAAAAAAAAACACGATATTTAATGAAAAAAGTGGGTGACCTTCGTCTTGAAGCGTAGATAAGTGAGTTGCAGAAGCAGAAGAAGCAAGTTGAAGAAGAAGAAGAAGAAGCTTACAGCTTTGTTTTAATGGAGATAGCACAAAAGGTAGCACTTCCTCTTCTCCTCACAAAAGGTTCCACTTCCAGACACCACTCTCATTCTACCAATGCTATTTTTTCAACACCCACAACCTCCACACCTTCTTCTTCTTCTTCTTCTTCTTCTTCTTCTTCTTCTTCACCTCTCATCCACCACCTCAATTCCGACTCCACCTCCTCCTCCCGCCGCCGTACCTCCACCTCAATCGGCAAGTCCTCCGACCCCAACCGCGGGAAGCCTTGGTTCAATCACCACCGTCTCTCTCCTCCAGCTCAGCGTCTTCTTCAAACCCTAACCGACGCTCAATTCCACGATGACTCTCTCGAATTGGACCACCTTCTAGAATCTCTATTCGACCACCACCAGCAGCAACTTCCAAATTCCTTATCCTCTGATATTCTCGCCATAATCAAGGCCTTAGGGTTTCACAAGAAATACGACCTTGCTTTCTCCGTCTTCGATTGGGTTCGCCGCAGAGAGAAGGAGCAAGCTAACTCCGCCTCCCCTTCTCTCTTGTCTGGCTCCTCCATCGCCGTCATCGTCAACATTCTCGGCAAATCGGGTCGGGTATCATGTGCTTCCTCATTGCTCCACACTCTCCGGCACGACGACGGAGTCGAGGTAGACGTCTATGCCTATACTTCACTGATATCTGCTTTTGCCAGCAATGGCAGGTACAGGGATGCAGTCAATGTCTTCAACAAGATGCAGCAAGAAGATGGCTGCACTCCTACATTGATCACTTACAATGTCATTCTCAGTGTTTATGGCAAGATGGGCATGCCTTGGTCTAAGATCATGGCTCTTTTTGATTCCATGAAAAACAATGGGGTTTCCCCTGATTTATATACTTACAATACCCTAATTAGTTGTTGTCGTCGCGGTTCTTTGTACCAAGAAGCTGTGGAACTTTTTGAACAGTTGAAGCTTGCCGGGTTTTCGCCCGATAAGGTTACCTATAATGCGCTGTTGGATGTGTTTGGCAAGTCTAGACGCCCCAAGGAGGCTATGCAGGTGCTAAAGGAGATGGAGAGTAATGGATTCTCTCCCACTTGTGTGACTTATAACTCGCTGATATCGGCTTATGCCAGAGGTGGTTTGCTGGAGGAGGCTACACGGCTTAAGAACCAGATGGTGGAGAAAGGGATTAAACCGGATGTGTTTACCTACACCACCCTTTTGTCGGGATTTGAGAGAGCCGGGAAGGATGAGTTCGCAATCAAAGTTTTCGAGGAGATGAGAGCCGCAGGATGCAAGCCTAATATTTGCACCTTCAATGCTCTTATCAAGATGCATGGTAACCGGGGGAAGTTTGCCGAGATGATGAAGGTTTTTGAGGATATCAAGGTGTGCAAGTGTTCGCCCGATATTGTTACTTGGAACACCCTTCTGGCTGTGTTTGGACAGAATGGAATGGACTCCGAAGTCTCGGGAGTATTCAAAGAAATGAAGAGAGCGGGGTTTGTGCCAGAGAGGGACACCTTCAACACCCTGATAAGTGCTTACAGCAGGTGTGGTTCCTTTGATCAGGCAATAGACGTCTATAAGAGTATGCTGGAAGCAGGGGTGGCTCCTGATCTTTCTAGCTACAATGCTGTTTTAGCTGCATTGGCTCGAGGAGGGCTTTGGAAACAATCTGAGAAAGTCCTTGCCGAAATGGAGGATGGCTGGTGTAAACCTAACGAGTTGACCTACTCTTGTTTACTTCATGCTTATGCCAATGCTAAGGAAATTGAAAAGATGAATGCTTTGGCCGAGAGAATATACTCTGGCTCTATCGAGACACATGCTGTTCTTTTGAAGACCCTTGTACTGGTAAATAGCAAGAGTGATCTCCTAATGGAAACAGAGCGCGCCTTTTCGGAGTTGACGAAAAGAGGAATTTCGCCTGACATAACTACTCTGAATGCAATGATTTCAATATATGGGAGGAGGCAAATGGCAGCTAAAACCAATGAGATTCTGAATTTCATGATTGAGAGTGGATTCACTCCAACTCTGACTACTTATAATAGCCTGATGTACATGTACAGTCGTTCTGAAAACTTCCAAAAATCAGAAGAAATCTTACGGGAGATTCTGGAGAAAGGTATGAAACCCGATAGAATCTCATACAACACGGTCATCTATGCATATTGTAGGAACGGTAGGGAGAAAGAAGCGACACGGATATTTTCCGAAATGAAGGATTCTGGTCTTGTTCCTGATGTTGTAACATACAACACGTTTATTGGAACTTATGCTGCTGACTCTTTGTTTGTCAAGGCTATTGAGGTAGTTCGATACATGATAAAGCAAGGATGCAAGCCAAACCAAAATACTTACAACTCCATAGTTGATTGTTACTGTAAGCTCAATCAGCAAGAGGAGGCAAAAGAGTTTGTTGAAAACCTTCCTAATCTTGATCCACAGGTTTCCCAGGATGAACAGAGAAGGTTGCTGGAGAGAATAGCAAGTAAATGGCAGTAAGTTGTTCCATGTCCTATACCTGAAAGATGCACATATTATAATTGATGCTCTTCAACGGGTGGCAGTATGCATGTTTCTTGAGGCTGCTATAATTTAGCTATAGGGTTGCTTTATATATGTAAACAATATTCAATCATTTTATTGATGTACCATACTAGCTGTACAGGAACTTTCAGTTGTTCGTATGTGCAAAAACAGTGCAAATTGGCATATATGCCATCTTGGTCATGTCACAAGTTGAAGAAGTTTATGGTTCCTGTAACAAAATCCATCTGGCTGCTATAATTAGGGTTGCTTTATATATGTAAACAATATTCAATCATTTTATTGATGTACCATACTAGCTGTACAGGAACTTTCAGTTGTTCGTATGTGCAAAAACAGTGCAAATTGGCATATATGCCATCTTGGTCATGGGTCATGTAATGCATGAAACAATATACAAAGACACCTAAACTAAAATTCCATATGATGATATCATCAGACCGGAGAATATGTGGTGACCCCATAGCCATTAGCCATCAATTCACTCATGAAATGGGGAATATGTCATCATCATTGTCTTCATCTATGTCCATAAACCTAAACTTGAGATCATCCCAACCATGTCCTTTATAATTGAAACTTGAATTCAGATAACAATTCGTCTCCTGAAATAAGTTCAAGTGATCCACCAGCTTATGATATGCATTGCATCCACAGCACTGCCAACAATTTCAGAAACCAAAGATAAAAAAGAAATTGTCACCAATTTAATGTACCATTTTTTTCAAATTTTTCCGAATAGAGATCCAGAATTGAGAGGCAAATTACCCGTAATGGATCCTCTCAATTATTAAAAAAAAATTGAGAGAATAAAGTGTGATTTCTAATTCTTTATTGCTTTCTCTCTCATGTTTTTTCTTGCTCTCACTTATAAAATTAATAGTGAGAGATTACACTTTACTCCCTCAATTGTTAAAAAATATTGAGAGGATCCATTTCCCAAATTACCTGCACAAACACAGTTCCATCAGTGTAAGCATGAGGATTGATAGCCCTTGTAGTTCGCTGGCCACAGATGGTGCATGTAAAAGCCACGAGCATTCTTCGCCGAGGCGATTTTGTGAAGAGAGACCATGGGAAAGTGGAGATGTTCCCGGTTCCTGATTCGCCGTCGTGGCCAACTGCAGGAACAGAGGGCCCTTCCATCCCTGACCCTGTTGTCCATCCTCTACCAGCAGCAGCACTTAGTACCAATCCCATAGCAGCATCCTAAACCCACAACAATTCTCAATCAAAATTGAATTCTTTTTAATGTTTTCAGGGCAAAAAACTTTAAAAACAGATATGTTTTTATCCATATTGCAAAAGGTTAGGCATTTAGGTTCAGAAACACATTGAAATAACAAAAATTGAGCTTCTTTTTTTTTCATGACCCAACAGAACTATAATACAGATACTCTAATAAAATTCGAGATATTTAAATTTGAAGAGCAAAATTACATCGAAGCTTAAAAATTAAGAAGGAAAGGGAATGAAAAAGGCACATACTTTCGAGAGCGGAGAAAGGGAGAGGCGGCGATCGCTGAGAACTGGGAGGAGGTTGGCGTTGGAGTTGTCGTTGTTGATTTCCATGGAATTGGATTGGGAGTTTGAATCATGGTCGTCATCACCTGAAAAAACAGAGAATGAATTTGAAAGATTGATGATGAAATCGAAAAATGATTATGGTGGAAAGTGAATAGAAGAAGAATAGGAGTACGAACGCTTGGAAGATAAACGAAAGTGGAGGGATTTGGGAGAAAGGGAGAATCTTCTTGTTGAGGGGAAGATGGAGAAAGGGGAAGAAGGAGATGGAAGAGTTGCAGAGGAAGGTGTAGCCAAGGTTTCCATGAATGCCACGAAACACAACAAAACAAAACAACCTCGTCTTCTCTTTTCTCTTCTCTTCTCTTGTCTCTTTATTTTCTTTTCTTTGCAGAGACCGCAAAAAATATCAGTGTCTCTCTGCAAATTATAATACTAAAAATAAAATCATGAGGTGATTAGTGATGACTGATGACTGAGAAATATGGTGCTACATTGGGCCCTTGCGTTTTTCTGGCTATTGATCTATTGGGCTTATTAAATCAGGCCCAAATTCTTTCACTGCCCAATTAAACACTAATAGTTAGCACCGCAAGGCTTGGTTGAGTGGCATGTAATGAATTGTACGTAAATAAACCATTGATGATTATACAGATGACCTTCATAACTATATTATGGACATTGTTGAAAGATCCTGTCTCCAACAAATTTTACTATAATGCATGAAAAACTAAACAATATACAAAGACACCTAAACTAAAATTCCATATGATGATATCATCAGACCGGAGAATATGTGGTGACCCCATAGCCATAAGCAGCCAATTCACTCATGAAATGGGGAATATGTCATCATCATTGTCTTCATCTATGTCCATAAACCTAAACTTGAGATCATCCCAACCATGTCCTTTATAATTGAAACTTGAATTCAGATAACAATTCGTCTCCTGAAATAAGTTCAAGTGATCCACCAGCTTATGATATGCATTGCATCCACAGCACTGCCAACAATTTCAGAAACCAAAGATAAAAAAGAAATTGTCACCAATTTAATGTACCATTTTTTTCAAATTTTTCCGAATAGAGATCCAGAATTGAGAGGCAAATTACCCGTAATGGATCCTCTCAATTATTAAAAAAAAATTGAGAGAATAAAGTGTGATTTCTAATTCTTTATTGCTTTCTCTCTCATGTTTTTTCTTGCTCTCACTTATAAAATTAATAGTGAGAGATTACACTTTACTCCCTCAATTGTTAAAAAATATTGAGAGGATCCATTTCCCAAATTACCTGCACAAACACAGTTCCATCAGTGTAAGCATGAGGATTGATAGCCCTTGTAGTTCGCTGGCCACAGATGGTGCATGTAAAAGCCACGAGCATTCTTCGCCGAGGCGATTTTGTGAAGAGAGACCATGGGAAAGTGGAGATGTTCCCGGTTCCTGATTCGCCGTCGTGGCCAACTGCAGGAACAGAGGGCCCTTCCATCCCTGACCCTGTTGTCCATCCTCTACCAGCAGCAGCACTTAGTACCAATCCCATAGCAGCATCCTAAACCCACAACAATTCTCAATCAAAATTGAATTCTTTTTAATGTTTTCAGGGCAAAAAACTTTAAAAACAGATATGTTTTTATCCATATTGCAAAAGGTTAGGCATTTAGGTTCAGAAACACATTGAAATAACAAAAATTGAGCTTCTTTTTTTTTCATGACCCAACAGAACTATAATACAGATACTCTAATAAAATTCGAGATATTTAAATTTGAAGAGCAAAATTACATCGAAGCTTAAAAATTAAGAAGGAAAGGGAATGAAAAAGGCACATACTTTCGAGAGCGGAGAAAGGGAGAGGCGGCGATCGCTGAGAACTGGGAGGAGGTTGGCGTTGGAGTTGTCGTTGTTGATTTCCATGGAATTGGATTGGGAGTTTGAATCATGGTCGTCATCACCTGAAAAAACAGAGAATGAATTTGAAAGATTGATGATGAAATCGAAAAATGATTATGGTGGAAAGTGAATAGAAGAAGAATAGGAGTACGAACGCTTGGAAGATAAACGAAAGTGGAGGGATTTGGGAGAAAGGGAGAATCTTCTTGTTGAGGGGAAGATGGAGAAAGGGGAAGAAGGAGATGGAAGAGTTGCAGAGGAAGGTGTAGCCAAGGTTTCCATGAATGCCACGAAACACAACAAAACAAAACAACCTCGTCTTCTCTTTTCTCTTCTCTTCTCTTGTCTCTTTATTTTCTTTTCTTTGCAGAGACCGCAAAAAATATCAGTGTCTCTCTGCAAATTATAATACTAAAAATAAAATCATGAGGTGATTAGTGATGACTGATGACTGAGAAATATGGTGCTACATTGGGCCCTTGCGTTTTTCTGGCTATTGATCTATTGGGCTTATTAAATCAGGCCCAAATTCTTTCACTGCCCAATTAAACACTAATAGTTAGCACCGCAAGGCTTGGTTGAGTGGCAATTATATTTGCCTTGCTCTAAGGTGCACCGGGTTCAAATCCCAGCTGAGGCTGGTTGTGGTTTAAAGAACCCATAGTACCCATGGTAGTGTGTGTGAGTGTGTTGTGTGGGTGTGTGAAACATGGGTGTAATGCCTAGGATTGGGGGCTGTCCAATCCGTTTGACCAAAAAAAAAAAAAAAAAAAAAAAAAAAC
>NC_029793.2:141973648-141986264 GCF_000816755.2 Arachis ipaensis | reverse complement strand
AATAAATCACTTATAAATTATAATACCAAAAACAAAAAGCAGTAAAAGATAAAAAAATATATATATTTAAATTGAAAGTTTAATTTGAGTTAATATCGATCCATGAACTTGCACGCAATGCTCAATTTAATGTCTGAAGTTTTTTTTTATTTAGTTTCAATTTAATGTCTGAAGTTTTATTTTTTTTATGTTTAATTACTCTGCAGGTCTCTATAATTTTACCAAATTTTCAATTAGATCCTTATACTTTTTTTTTTTCAATTGGGTCTCTATACGTAAATTTTTTTTTTCAATTAAGTCCCTGCCGTGTGTATAACGTTAAAGATAACAGAATATTCTTAATAAAAAACGAATATTCTTATCATTTGGTTGGAGTGGCTAGCTGAACAAACATGTATTATTCCAAAATACCCAAAGCACCCCTTGCATTTTATCCCAAGGAAAAAAAGAAAGCCTAAGGTTCTCTGGGGAGAACGCGTCAGTCGTCTCCTGCTTCCCCTGTTTCGGGCCGTCGTCATCATCCGTCACTGGAGTCATCTGCAAGGAATGCTTGGTGGCTTGCCGTCCGTCGCCTCCTTTCCTCTGCACCGGTCTGCTCTGTTCTGTTCCGTTCAGAGGTGGTCAGCGCGTTTTTCCGTCGCGGTGAAGCCTATCGTCGTCGCTGAGCCGTACCGAGTGGAGCCTCGTAGCGCCTAGCCTCCTGTCCCCGCGTTGTGCGTCTACTCCATCTCCCTGCAATTGAACTGTTTGTCTGAACACAGGTTAGGAAAAAAAGCTTCTTTCTTCAATTTTAAAAGTTGATGTGTATGCTAATTTTTTTTTAATATGACATTGGTTGAATATCTATTTCTTGAATTGATTTCTGGATTGTTTTGATAATGGTTGATTTAGGGTTTACAATATGGATATTTCTGTACATGGATTTTGTTAATGGGTGAATTGAAATATAAATTAATTTTGCTAATGATAAATTTTGTTTATTCTTGATTGTAGCTGTGATGATGTTGCTTTAAATGGATTTGGTTTCTGTTTTTATTAATGTAGTGATGGGAAATTCAGAATTTACTATAGACATACATCACGGTGGCAAGTTTCATTGTAACATCCTAATACTTTTAAACTGAGTTAAGCTTTATTTGAATTATATTTAGTAGCTGATATTCAAAACCTTGCAAAAATTTTTCTTTTTAAAACAAATATGAAATATTTGTATAAAATAATTTATATATAAAAACATCAAATAATTAGTTTTTATTAGAATAGTTACTAGTTGAAAAATATAAGTGGATCTGAAAATACTAACATGAAAAACGACGTGCTAAATTATGAAGGCACAACAATGACAAGCTTTACTCATACCAATAATCACAAAAAGAAACATCATAATTACAATTGCAATCACTTAATAAAGATGAAACAAGACACCTAAGAAATCCTAATTCTCTTAACTTGTTTAAATATGACTGAAACAATAGCCTATTCTTTCTTCTTAAGATAAACGCTTAATGTTTCGTATCTACGTTCTTGATGGCTCGCTCCTAATAGTGCACTTGTCTTTTCACCTCAACTAAGCAGTGTATTGCTTTGTGCCGCATTCTTCCTGAAGATGGTACGGAGAGAGGGGTGAGAAACAAAAGTTCTTAGTAGTTTATCTATATGGTGTCATCGTATCCATCCCCAGCCACTCCGAGTTTTAAAATAAAAATAGTGATAATGCAATGTTGTTCAATTATTATTTTCAAAAGTTCTTATTAGTCGGAGTGGTGTGACTTTTAGATGCTTCTCATTTACTTATGTTATGACATGTGTAATGCAGACAAAATACCTATAGCGTTAAAACATATAAATATAAACTCATAAACTTTGGTATGATGTCCTCATAGGCCATAAAGCAAGGCAACATAAATAATAAACAAGAGAAAAATAGTAACATTGGCATAACTAAGTCAAATAGAATAGATCTGAATAAAATAAAGATCTTAAACAATATCACCCATCGAATTAAAAAGAACTTTGGATAAAAGAAGGATCTTTAAATGAAATAATAAACATACCCATAAATTAAAAAGGATAAACGAAGAACAATCATTATCACACTTTTCATTGTACTTTTCATTACTTTTTCTCGTAGCTTTTATGGAAGGTATTGAGTTCAAACCGGTATAAAAAGTGGGAGTCCCCTTCCCTTATTGAAGGCTCTTATCCCAAATATTTTGGCGATCACATTCCCTTACCGAAGGATCATCTCGATCGATCACCTTCCCTTACCGAAGGATCATATCGATATCTTGTCTTTGGGGGTCACCTTCCCTTACCGAAGGATCATTCCCTCAGTTCAATTTACAATCAAGGTTATTTAGACATACACAAGAAGGGAGTCATATCAAAAAAAGATATATTATTATATAAAATTGATGGGATAGTTCCTTCCCTTATCGAAGGTTCTTATCCCAAAGGTTTGCTGATCACCTTCCCTTATCGAAAGATCATCTCGATTATCTTGTCTTTGAGGGTCACCTTCCCTTATCGAAGGATCATTCCCTCAGTTCTTTAATGCACATAAGATTGTAATTATAATGCATAATGCGTATGAAGAAAAGAGACATTATATCAATACGTGTAATGCTAACATATATGTTCAAAAACATTTAAGATATGACCTATAAAAATTAGCACAAAATTCCCTACCTCGAGTAAAGTTCTGATAGGTGTTCCGATGCAAATAGATGCGGTTTGTTAGTGAAGAGAGACTTGTTCCATAACTAGAATTTGTGTATACTAGAATGTTTTGTATAGAAAAAGGGAATAGAATGAGAAATGAAGGATCAAATAGCTCTCAGGTATGTGCAGATTATGTTAGGAGGCATTTAGGAGAAATCTTCAATCTGGATCGTCACTTTGTGAGCCCTATAACTTTTTCTACGTTTGAAATTTGGAAATATCTATTAGATACAAATTTATAGAGAATTGAATTAGCTTTAAAACGAATCTTAAACAAAGTCAATCGGATAACCACAGCTTGAGATATTTCCGAAAGAGGAGTGCTAGGGGCCAGCAACTTTTGTGATTTATAGCCATCAAATATCCATCAATGATGATTTTAATAGTGTGAGATTGGTGTGAGATTTCATCCAATGGCTCACTTTTCTTTGCTGGTTAGATGCTGGCCAGAATTTAGAAAAGTTGCTGGCCCCCTAGACTTTCCCTTTCCGAAATACTGTTAGTATATCAGGCTGGCTGATAAGAGCACGATTTTCTACTATGAAAATTTGTAACCGATTTATCTACCTAATTTAATTTGAATTTGATTTTATACTGAACTTAAGGAATAGAGCTAGTATTCTTATCTTTTCATATAACTAAATATCATTCAAATCTAATAAATGTAGAATTAGTTATGACTATGTTTTAAAAGGTTGTTTACTTTATATTTAGTAGCTGATATTCAAAACCTTGCAAAATTTTTTTTTTTAAAACAAATATGAAATATTTGTATAAAATAATTTATATATAAAAACATCAAATAATTAGTTTTTATTAGAATAGTTACTAGTTGAAAAATATAAGTGGATCTAAAAATACTAACATGAAAAACGACGTGCTAAATTATGAAGGCACAACATGACAAGTTTTACTCATACCAATAATCACAAAAAGAAACATCATAATTACAATTGCAATCACTCAATAAAGATAAAACAAGACACATAAGAAATCCTAGTTCTCTTAACTTGTTTAAATATGACTGAAACAATAGCCTATTCTTTCTTCTTAAGATAAACGCATAATGTTTCGTATCTACGTTCTTGATGGCTCGCTCCTAATAGTGCACCTGTCTTTTTACCTCAACTAAGCAGTGTATTGCTTTGTGCCGCATCCTTCCTGAAGATGGTACAGAGAGAGGGGTGAGAAACAAAAGTTTCTCAGTAGTTTATCTATATGGTGTCATCGTATCCATCCCCAGCCACTCCGAGCTTTAAAATAAAAATAGTGATAATGCAATGTTGTTCAATTATTATTTTCAAAAGTTCTTATTAGTCGGAGTGGTGTGACTTTTAGATACTTCTCATTTACTTATGTTATGACATGTGTAATGCAGACAAAATGCCTATAGCGTTAAAAACATATAAATATAAACTCATAAACTTTGGTATGATGTCCTCATAGGCCATAAAGCAAGGCAAAATAAATAATAAACAAGAGAAAAATAGTAACATTGACATAACTAAGTCAAATAGAATAGATCTGAATAAAATAAAGATCTTAAACAATATCACCCATCGAATAAAAAAGAACTTTGGATAAAAGAAGGATCTTTAAATGAAATAATAAACATACCCATAAATTAAAAAGGATAAACGAAGAAGAATCATGATCACACTTTTCATTGTACTTTTCATTACTTTTCTCGTAGCTTTTATAGAAGGTATTGAGCTCAAACCAGTATAAAAAGTGGGAGTCCCCTTCCCTTATCGAAGGTTCTTATCCCAAATATTTTGGCGATCACCTTCCCTTACCGAAGGATCATCTCGATCGATCACCTTCCCTTACCGAAGGATCATATCGATATCTTGTCTTTGGGGGTCACCTTCCCTTACCGAATGATCATTCCCTCAGTTCAATTTACAATTAAGGTTATTTAGACATACACAAGAAGGGAGTCATATAAAAAAAAATATATTATTATATAAAATTGATGGGATAGTCCCCTTCCCTTACCGAAGGTTCTTATCCCAAAGGTTTGCTGATCACCTTCCTTTACCGAAGGATCATCTCGATTATCTTGTCTTTGGGGGTCACCTTCCCTTACCGAAGGATCATTCCCTCAGTTCTTTAATGCACATAAGATCGTAATTATAATGCATAATGCGTATGAAGAAAAGAGACATTATATCATGACGTGTAATGCTAACATATATGTTCAAAAACATTTAAGATATGACCTATAAAAATTAGCACAAAATCCCCTACCTCGAGTAAAGTTCTGATAGGTGTTCCGATGCAAATAGATGCAGTTTGTTAGTGAAGATAGACTTGTTCCATAGCTAGACTTTGTGTATACTAGAATGTTTTGTATAGAAAAAGAGAATAGAATGAGAAAGGAAGGATCAAATAGCTCTCAGGTATGTGCAAATTATGTTAGGAGGCATTTAGGAGAAATTTTCAATCTGGATTGTCACTTTGTGAGCCCTATAACTTTTTCTACGTTTGGAATTTGGAAATATCTATTAGATATAAATTTATAGAGAATTGAATTATCTTTAAAACGAATCTTAAACAAAGTCAATCGGATAACCACAGCTTGAGATATTTCCGAAATACTGTTAGTATATCAGGCTGGCTGATAAGAGCACGATTTTCTACTATGAAAATTTGTAACCGATTTATCTACCTAATTTAATTTGAATTTGATTTTATACTGAACTTAAGGAATAGAGCTAGTATTATTATCTTTTCATATAACTAAATATCATTCAAATCTAATAAATGTAGAATTAGTTATGACTATGTTTTAAAAGGTTGTTTACTGTCGGTTAGAGATTTACTACCACTAGTGCTTTCATATGTTTAAATTTTAAATTCAAATATTAAATCATTACCATTTTAATTAATTAATTAGTTATTAAAAAAATGACTTGATTTAAAAAGTTGGGATGTTACATTCATGATATAGGGAATGGGCTAGAATATTTGGGGAGAAGGGTGTTGGAAGATATGTATTTTGAGCTCGATGAATGGAGTTTGCAAGAAATAGTTAGTGAGCTGCAGAAGTTAAGGTACAAAGGGTATACTAAGATATGGTACTTTGAACCAGGCTGTCAATTGAGCTCGGGTCTTAAAGAGTTGATGAGTGATGGAGATGTAATGAGAATGGGTAGGTTGTTAGTGTCACTGACTCTTAAGCATTGCTCAGTGTATGTTGTTGATGGCTACAGCGAAAGTAATAGTGTTGAGATATGTTCGAATGATAAGGATTATGTTCTAGACGAAGCTGAGTACAGTGGCAGTGGTTTCATAGAAGTAGAAGTTGAAGGTGAATCAGAGACATCTAGTGAGGATGATAGATTTGATGACAGTGCTGATGATGGAGACCATGAGGATGGATTATTTTGGGTTTGATGTTGAAGATGAAAATGATGGTGGAGCTGGAAATGCTTTTGGGGGGTTTGATGGCCCGTTAAATAAACATGACAATGCTCAAACTGCTGGTGCTGATGCTGCTGTGAATGATGCCACTGTTAGGGATGATGTTGAAGTTGGAGACATTTCTGAGGGTTATGAAACTGAAGATATTGATAGCTATGAGGAAAATTCGAATGATATGATTAAGAAGAGAAGATATCCTAAATACAATGAGGCTGAGATGAGTAGGGAATATGTGTTTAAGGTGGGGCTGGAGTTCAAGTCACTTGGTCAGTTTAAGGATGCTATTAGAGAGCATGCTTTATTGAATGGAAGGGACATTAGGTATATCAAGAATGATAAGGTTAGATGTAGAGTGGGCTGTAGAGGAAAGAAAGGGAAGTATAGGTGGATGGCGTTTGCATCCAAAGTTGGTGGTTCCGATTGTTTTCGGCTGAAGATCCTTAATGAAAAGCACACTTGTGGACGAAATTACAGCGGCAGGCTTGCATCAAGTAGTTGGGTGTCTCAGAAGATTGTTACCAATATTAGTAGGGGAGAGGAGATGAAGATTGCAACAGTAATTCAGACCATTCAGGATAAATACATGGCTAATATTTCAGTCACAAAGGCTTATTGGGCGAGGAGAAAGGCGAGGGAAGAAGTACATGGCAGGGCTATTCTGCAATATGGCAAGCTGAGAAATTACTGTGTAGAGATTATGAGGACAAATTCCGTGTCTACTACTCAGATGTTGGTTGACAGGCCTTCAATTACACACCAGCCAGGGTTTATGAGGATGTACATGTGTCTAGATTCTGTTAAGCAAGGCTTCTTGGCTAGTTGCAGGCCTATCATAGGAGTAGATGGCTACCACTTGAAGGGTGATCATGGTCAACAACTCTTGGTGGCTGTTGGAAGAGATCCAAATGATAACTATTTTCTATAGCCCAGCAACCTATGTTGCAACTTATGGTAAGTTAGTTTCTCCAATCAATGGAGAAAATATGTGGCCGAAAGTTGAGTGTGATACCATCATACCTCCCATCTTTAGAGTGAAGCCAGGAAGACCACGGATGGTGAGGATCAGAGAACCCGATGAGAATTGTTCTCAGACAAAGCTTAGGAGAACGGATACATCTGTTACATGTAGCAACTGCAGACAATATGGACATAATAGAAGGCATTGTCCCAATCCAATAGTGTCAAATATTAAGCAAATTTGAATATAGAAACTGCTGTTTTACTATTTTCTTTTCAAAATTATAGGGTGTTTAATGTGTTTAGTGGATTAGGTTGTGATAGTATAACTCTAAACTCTTACAAACCACATTCCAATTATTAAGACTAGCAAAAACATAAATAGCATATTTTGCATTTTACATTGAATTTTCATATTGTCATCCAATCTCCCAACTTGTTCTTGGAGAATATTGAACTCATCACATAATCTACCCACACAAGCATCTACTTCTCTGGCTTCAACAATTAATCTCTCCATCTCCACGTTTAGTCTCTCTATCTTTCTTTCTTGTGCATCAAATTTTCACATTTCACCCTCCAACTTAGCAAAATTTTGTGTTCCAACAATTCCAACAGTAGCAGCAGACACGTTACTTCTTGCGCCAACTTCATCAACCCACTCAAAAAATTTGCATCTTCTGTTAGGGTAATAAATAAATCTTCTATTAGGATTCTTTGTTGTTCCTGAAATTTGAAGACCCAGAGTGTCACCACAAAAACAGTGAACTCGCCTTTCCTTTTCCTTCAGTCACCCATTCTTTGCACCGTCATCGACCTCAATTCACTCAAAATCATCAATCCACTCAAAAAAGTTGCATTTTGGTATCTTCCCACAAGTAACATACCTCCTACCATGGTCAGAAATATAACGACCCAATTTTCAATATGTCTAGATCATACCAGAAACTAAGCGCTACCAATTTGTCTTCCTAATTATTATCTATTATTTATCATATGAGCCTAATTCGTTGTTAAAAGCGTAGTTAATTTGCGAGGTGTATTTTTTTTTAAAAACGTTTGGATTAATAGACGAAATCACTCATAATCAATTCACAAGTAATAACAGATAAAACAGTTATAAACAACCACACATAAATACATCACGAGTAGCTAGCAACATTCAGTTATCCAGCCTTTATTAGAGTATAGACCTTTAGTTAGAACATCCCTAGATATAGCTAGATAATAACTATATACATATACATACATACAACATCCTAGGTCCTGACCTGTTCAAGAGGTCTCTAAGCTGGCACCTAGGCTAGCCTAGATTCTATACTCACCTAGTCCCTCTAAACTACTAAAGCTAGGGAAAGTACATTCTAAGTCTTCACAACTCAAGTCAGGTGGAACATCATCAAAAGATAGAACATCATCTGCTACTCCTCTGCATGATCAGACTTTTCCACAGAATGTCTCTCTGGTACCTCATGAAGTAACCACACAACAGGAATCTCGTACACAGGATTTAGGTTAAAGTGCGTATACGAACGGGGTGCAGACGTTGGCTGGTCTCACAGTATATACATATAAACAGAGAACGATATTCACCCTAGACTCAGAAGACTATCTAGAGCAGAATCCTCTTCTTGTGAACGGTCATCAGCGAACTATGGTAAGGTACTCTTACTTCCATCTGAAGGGGGAAGGGAGAGAGAAGGGGTAAAAACTGGGGAGTTCTTAGTAGGGTCGGGGTTATTAGTTAAGTTCATTAATTCCGTATTGTTTAGCAGACAAATAGCAAAATACAAGAAGCAGTAAATAGAAGATACATATAAATAGAGGAAATAGAGAAAATAGAAAATAGAACACAAACAGAAAAATACAAGAAAATACAACACAGACACAGAGAATAGAATACAAACAAGGAAAGCATACATTCATACAACAATCATAACAGAGAAAAATGCACAGCCAAGTATGATGCATGTCTAGCCCTATCGCAGGTAATGAGCTCATTTGTCGGTTACATACCCGCTCCCAACATTACCCGGAGTCCTCTGACCAGGTAAGGCTTCCCTGTTGGCAATGCCCCTCGCAAGAGTCCTTTGACTTGTGAGGCAAACCACTGCAAGAGTCCTTTGACTTGCATGGCGGAGCTAGTTAACTTATATCTGCCCAACACACTCTCTGTAAGAGTCCTTTGACTTACAGGAGTATATGCTAGTCGTGTGTTCTCGATACCTCTGTAAGAGTCCTCTGACTTACAGAATAGCATTATAGCTAAGTATCCCAGGAAAGCACTCTCAGTGGTCGTACCACCATCTATCTGACTGCCTTCACGCAGCAGATCATCACATAATCATTCTCATTATCATCATTCATTATCATTCTCATTATTCATCATCACTTTCATATTCTTATGCAGTACCTCTTTCTTTCTCTGTTCAATCATGCTATACAAACTTTACAGCTTTTACTTTTACAACATCGTAACTCAAACCATTTCTCTTTATCACATTACTCTTTTCTCTTTGTCTTTTTACTCTGCTCTGATTACTCTTTTTTCTATATCTCTTTACTTTTCTCTGGTTACTCTGTTCTCTGTGTTTCTTTACTCTGCTTTGATTTCTCTTCAAAACATATGTATTTAAAGCTTATGTAAATTTCGGTATGAATAGTTATCCTGTCCCAAGTATAGGTTCATTAAGTCTATACTGAAACAATTTAACTTTTCATATAATACCTAACCCTATTCGCAACTCAAGGACTAACTAAGTTGCCCTAGTTTGTTCACTAGTCTCTGTCTGTTTTTCTGTCATTAAAATTTTACAGACTTTTTCTTTGGTTTTTATCTTTTCTTTAACTTTTTATCTTTTCTTTATCTTTGCCTCACTATCATGTTATTACCACTCCCTAAGTGTTTTATGAAGGTAATTATGAGATTCTGCACTTAAAGTTGTCTTTCTAAAGCTTTTACAAAAAACTACCTTTTTCGTATTATTTTATTATTTTTATTAAAATATTTTTTTAATTAAATATTATTATTTAATATTTTATTATTATTTATTATTTTATCATTAAATTTTCAAAAATTACCCCTTTTTAACTTTTAACTTTTAAAATTCACTTTTTACCACCCGTAACTTTTAATATTTCTACTTTAACCACCCTAACTTTCAAAAATTACCAAATAACTCCTCAAACACCAAAATAATTACAACCTTGCCCTTTCTAAGATCTAAAAGGTGTTCTTCAATGTTCTTCACCACACTCAAAGTGTTCTTCATGTTCTTCGTATATTCTTCAAATTCTTTCTCTGTTTTTACCCGTTTTTCAGTCTTTTCAGCAACCGATTTTTACCAAAATTCAAAATAAATTTCCAGCCACTAAAACCCCATCTTTTCTACATGATTTTAACACAAATTGAACCACAATTTAGGGCCTAGGTTTTCGTTTTCCAGCAGCCACAAGAACACACATTCATAGCTTGAATTTCATCAAAATTTCACCAAGAATCAATCATATATGCAACCAATTTTTAGCACAGCCAAATCATACAACATTCACACAACTCAAACACAAATATTCAAGATTAATTTCGTGACACCCTACCTTGATTTGCTGCTCCAAATCCGGTTACTCTTTGAAGTGTTCTTAAAGCACTTTTTCCTCCTAAAACACATCAAGAACAACTTTTAAACTCTAAACCATCAACTAAACAAACTTCAGCAGCATCTTAGGAAGGTTATCCTCACCTTAAACGTGCAGGAAATCAAAGATCTTTGGCCCACAAGTCAAGCTAAGCAAGAGATCTAAGGAAGAACATCAAGAAAACACTTGTTTAAGCATGTTTCCTTGAAAACCGAATTGAAAGGGAAAAGGAACAGCCATCTCACCTTATTTCCATACTTGATAAGTTACATGGTTATGTAGAGGAAGAAGAGAGGATCATTTTGGTGAAATCGGAGTTTTGATTTGAGTTTTAGTTCAGAAGAAATCAAGCTTTGAAGATTAAGTGTTCATGAAAGTTTCTCTCTTGTTATTTTCAGCCAAAATGATGAAATGAGATAGCCTTGGAGGTCTTGGAGGTGTAGGGTGAGTTGTGATTGGTTGGCTTGGAGGTGGGTTAAAATAATATTAAAATATCTCTGGTGTACAACTACTAAAACTAGGTGTATCAGAACACTCGTAAAAACATCTCTAAAAATTATTTTCTGAACTACTAGCATAAATGACACTAGTAACATATTTATTATGAGAATAGAACATGTATAATGAGGCCTTAGCATTGCTAAATTCATCAGAGAGTGCTGGTGCTAAGCTGCACCAGTAAACCGTAAACCCGGTTAAACCGATTTTCTGTTTTTAACAAAATAGACCAGGTAACCTTATAATATCATTCAAGCATTTTCTAATACTAATATAATGATAATATTATACTATTATCTCTCTCCTCTCATGAATCGAGTCCGGTTCGTCAAACAGAGACTATTTACGAAAATCAGAATCAAAACTGCCAACCGATACGGTTCAAAAGCTAGGTTCTTCGCGATTGCATTATCGAGCTTGCCTCAGAGGAGGTTCTAGCTTAAGGATGACATAATGATAATGAGGATTGAGATACTTGTTGATATAGAAGAGGTGTTCCCTTTACTGATCTTCTGGCAAAATCCGTGCCTTCGGAAAAGATCTCGCATACTCGAAAATTAGGGTTGTTACAAGAAACGGCTGAGGAACGGCGGACGGTTATTGCCTCTCCACAGAAACACAGGTGTCTTCTTTCCTTCGGGTTGGAGCTCCTGGAAACACAGCTTTCCGAAGAGAGAATGAATAAGGTTCCTTAACTTTGAGCCATAAATTTGGGGAAGATGAAAACTGAAAATAGAAAACGGAGAAGAAGAGAAACCTCAGATAACTCAGACACATAGAGTGTTTATAGGGAGAAGAAAGGGGTAAATAAGTCATTTCACAACTCACTAACGTTTTTTTGAACGTTAAACGTTAACAGGGACTTAATTGAAAAAAAATTAAGGTGCAAGACCCAATTGAAAAGAAAAAAAGTATAGGAATCTAATTGAAAATTCAGTGAAACTATAGGGACCTGTAGAGTAATTAAACCTTTTTTATTTAGTCTCCAAATTTTATAAATGTGACTCATGCCATTTTGATTATGGTGCTCAAATAGTTCAAAAACAACGTTGGATCACTTGCTTTAGGAGAAAAAGTTTCAACACCATTCACAATGTTGTTTTTGGGCTATTTGAATGCCAAAACAAAAACGACCTATCTATATCAGTTCACATCTGTATATTGAAAATTATCCTAGGATTAACATGAGTCACATTAGCAAAGTAGTTTGGAAATTAAATAAAAACAATTGAAACTTTTACCTCACCTGCAAATTTAAGGACCAAATTAAGTATTATCTCGTTTAATTTTGATACTAATAATATAAAATATTTTACAATTTTTTTGAATAATTATTCACACAATTAATATAAAAAGTAATTATTTTTATTTACATGGT
>NC_029793.2:141935400-141972773 GCF_000816755.2 Arachis ipaensis | reverse complement strand
TATATCAAAAATTTGTTAAAAGATTAATTCTAATATTTATTCTTTTATTAATTGCAAGCAAAATTATCAAATTATAAATTGGCGAAACTCAAAAACAATGATCTTCTTTCAGATAATATCACTTCACACGTAATTTTTTTTATTTGTAAAATAAAAATGTGACATTAAAATATGAGTCGATATCTATTCCCTGAAATTCAATAGATTTTAATTTTACTATTCAATGCATACATTATTAGACATTTTCTCAGTTCAGTTTTCTGTGGATAACTGAGATCAAAGAATTAATATAGGTCAAATAACTTAACCTGTGTGCAGAATGAACAGAAGCAAACTTTTAAAAGAGAAACAATGACCACAAAGATTTTAAGATCAATTGTATAGAGAGTAATAATAATGTTTAGACATAGTAGAGGTAAGGTTCCAACTCAACAAGATAATTGTAAATCCTATGTTATATAATATGTACAATTGCTACCATTGTTATATAAACATATTGTGACTCTGCAAACTCAACTGAACAAGTCCTCTTGACTCACTGTGTCTCCGCCATCGTCGTCGTCGTCATCATTAGAACTGTCGCTATTAGCGTTGAATGTCAAGATCAACTCCAGAAGTTCTCGATCCGCAGCGGAATTTTCTCCATTGTTGTTTGTCCTAACCCTCCTTCTTGGAAGTGAAAACAGTTGCAACATCAGTTCTTCAGGAGAAGCTATCCGGTACATCCAGCCCCTAGCCTTGGGTTTCTGTTGGACACACAAAATTATCATAAATTTCCAGCATTACAACCACCATCAAAATTATCATCATTGCGATTGTCATCATTATTATCATCAACACCACCACCCATATTGTCATTGTCATCGTCATCACAATCATCACTAAAATCACCGGTGTCAACATTTGCATCATCAACACATTCGTCACTATTGCCACCGTCATCATCAGAACCATCATCATCATCCTCGTCATAAAGATCATTGTCATCATCAAACATATCATCGTCGTCAAACATATCATCGTCCTCATCCTCATCAACATCGCTGTCATCATCCTCCTCATCGTCGTCATCGGTAGTATCATCAATAAACCAATGAATTGGATCAAACAAGAGAACCTTCTTCAAAGAAGTAACAGCAGAGAAATTAGTTCCTCTGCTGCTCAATCAGTTCATGAACATAAAAAGCCAATCCTTCTCATGATTTATTAATTTAACAATATGCCAAATTGGTGTTAAAATCGCATTAGTGTAGGAGCTTCCTAAATTTGAGCAAAATCAATGTATTAAAACTAATTTTACAATTAATCCACTCTGCAAAACTTTGCAAGCATGCTAGACTTTTATTTTTAAATCCAAGTCTTTTAAACTAATCCAGAAATTAAATTTGGGCAGATAAATATAAGGAAGTATTATGTCACTTCCACAAAATCATCCGTTTAAGTAAAATATATTCATTATGCTTTGAATTCCTAATGAAAAGATCCAGGGGCAGGGCGGAGAGGCACCCACCCACCTCCCTTTGAGGCAGAATGTTCAAGCCTAGCAAAACTAGATTGATGTTGCCTTAGATCGATGCACCACAGCTTGCTAAATCACCAGAATGTGAACCATTCAACTGGCTAAAGTAGAACTAACTCGGATCATTTTCCAGATGATTTGTCAAATGACATGGTGATTGAGAGCTGAACAATTCTGTTGCTGTGTACACAATTGCTGCTCTAACAAGCACCGAACTAGATAGTGGGTAGGACGGGTAAGAATCGTAAAGTAAGACTTTGTCCAGGTCTACATAGTTAACCAATTAATTTTGATAGTTTCATAAAGGGTCCATTATTAAATAGCAATTGGTGAAGACATGATTTTCAAATATATGGCACCTATGAAATCACACTTCTAGGATTTTGAACTGAATGAGACTCGGAGACAACCCGGGACAGAAGGTAGAAAGAAGGAAGAGAAGAGTTTTGATAAAACTTCACATTATTTATTAAGGTTCTTATCTTAACTTGAAAAAAGGAAAAGTTTTCATATAAATTGTTCCTATCAGAGATTTATAAACAAATTCAGAGCTTCCTGCACATAAAATGCATTGCCCACAGTGCCAAACAATGATAAGTTTTGAGTTGCAGTAAGTAGCTCAAGAAGACAGAGTTCATACCTGCTCAATGTTTTTGGGCAAAGTAGCTTTCTCGTGTGCCTTTGGAGTCCACATCTTGATGTCATACTCAATTCCGCTGCTTGCAAGAACCATTGTATGAGGATGAGACTCAATGCAGTTCACAACATTCTTATCCGCTTCCATGACACGAATAAGCTGCCCATCTTTCTTTCTCCAAATGAAAATCCGACCACAATCTGACCCGCTTACCACATACTCACACTTAGGCCCAAAAAAGTTAACACCCTTCACTGTCTCAGAATTCCTGTGTCCCTTAAAAACTTGCGGAGTGATTTTCTCATCAGCAGAGCCAGAAATGTTTGACAGTGAGGCTGCAGAGCCAAGACTACCTCCCATTTCACTTGAATCACTGTTCATAGATACAGGGGAACCGAGATCAGGGTTAGGCCCCAGGCCCATATCTTGTGTAAAAAGATAAATATACTCATCATTGTATGATACTAGTAGCTCTCTCTGTTCAGAAAATGCCAAGCCTGTTATTCCAACTCCTCGTTGATCACCAATCAAGTGTGGAGGGCAGAAGAAATTTACTGGCTGGCCAAAATCGGAGGATCCATCCCACTTATATTTGCGAATATCATAAAGTCGAGTATACTCGTCAGACCCAGCAACTGCAAACAGATTTGGATTCCTTGGATCAATTGCAATTGCATTAAGATGGATGACTGGAATGTAATCCCATCTGTCCTTAATTGGCTGGCACGTAAAGAGTTCTGTTGCGGTGCCAGTTCTCAGATCAAACTGTAACAATGGTTAGGGAGCAATGAATAACGGATAAACAAAAATCAAAGTAAAATTAGCAAACATGTCAATGACTCACATGCTGTACTAATCCATCTTCACCACAGGTGTAAAATATATGAGGGCTACCAGGCTCAATAGCCATCTTATGAGCCCGTCCTTGATGCTTGGCCAGCAACTTATTTTCCACTCTGCCACGTTCAAGAATTTGAGCATGTCTCACCTGAAATTAAGAGTTTGCATAAGGAACCAACTGCCTCTTAGCCAACGACCTAAGAGTATTGAAATTTCAAACATATTCAAAGCACAAAACATTTTCTTTTCAAGCCCTAAAGGTAGAGATGAACAACTTTGGTAAACACATTCCCTTAATCCCATCCTAGTGTGACATTTACCATTCCTTGAGACTACTAAGGATAGCATAATTAGAACCAACCCAAGGCTTTGATGTGATACATATAAATACAAACACAAACACAGAACTTCCTTTATCTGAACACGCTCAAATGAAATAATGGAATCAAGAATGATAGACTAGAATACCTGTCCATCAGCAGCGCAGGTGACAATGCTTCGATCATCGGAATGGGGCATGATCCTAGCCTGGAAAACATTGTTAGTGTGACCAGAATGAAAAGAGAGCTTAATATGGCCAGATTCCCAGTCCCAAAGAATGACCCTGCGGTCATCAGAACCAGACACCAAGATGTCACCATCTGCATTGAAGCAAACTGTGTTGACACACCCTCTATGCTTTTCCAGCTTCCTCAACACATCAAGCCGAAGCACAAGGTCCTAACACATGCCAAAATTTGATTAAACCATAAATAAAGGCTCTGATCCAAAGTACAAGGAGCACAATTGAATGATTTCAATGATCAAAATTCAGTGCGAATCATGACACGAAAAAAAAGGGAAACTTTTAGGGATTGAACCTCGGAAGCGGCAAGACGGTGAGCGAAATTGCGGTTGGAAATCTGACCAAGCTCTCGATGGCAGAGATCGAGGAGAGGCTTGTCGATGGTGGTTCTGGGCCTCTTGTTCATCGTTCGTGCCCACTGCAACCGCAAAGCAAGAGACAAGATTCCAGTTTAAGGGTTAAGGAACGATTTTTCCACTAAAATAAACCCATGACGATGATGATAATGATGATATTACCTTGGTGTCAGAGAAGAGAAGCACACGCGAAGCAGTAAGCAGCAGAGAGAGAATGAAAAGTGAGAGCTTACAAGTGAAGAAGATGATGAAGGAATGACCACATAAATAAATTGCTTAATTAATCATTGGATTGTGTCATGAGATTCCCGAAAAGTCTTGTCTTTTCGGTACCCTAACCCCCAAATGTGAAAGTGAAATGCCCCATGGCCCATAAAGCCATAAGAAAAGCCCGTGGACCGTGATCGTTAATCAGTTATTTTCTTCACTCTACCAACTTTTTTACTTAAAAAAAAAAAAAAAACATTTTTTTAACCTCTGTCTTCTAATCTCAGTGTCACTCTGTGAATGGGGAGTGTGAGTGTTCAACTCCAGTGGAGATGGAACCAACCACCACCGTCTCCGTCACTGTCACTACCAGTTACCGTTACCATGACAGTGATGATGCAGAGGTGTAGGTGTACGCTAACCAAACAAGGCGAACGCTTCCTCACAAAGCTGGCAGCAAATTCCGATTCCGGAACCCACACATTCATTCGACGATTCGTTAATGGTTCTCCCAAATCGGTTGCTCTATCCACTCTCTCTCATCTTCTATCTCCTTCCTCCTCCTTCCCCCACCTCTCTTCTCTCGCCCTCCCTGTAAGTGCCGTAAACCCTAAACCCTTTTCTTCTTTCCACCTTTTCTAATTTCCCTAAATTTCGCAGCTTTATTCATGTATCGCCCAAGCTTCCTGGTTCACTTGGAACCCTGCCATTGTTGCGGACCTTGCAGCGCTTCTTGATCAACTGGGTCGTTCTGAGGAAGCTGAAGCTCTGGTCTTTGAGGCCACTTCCAAGCTCGAATCACGAAACAGAGAGCTTGCTCTTTTCTACTGTAAGTTGCTTGAGTCACACTCCAAGCGAGGCTCACAGAAAGGTTTTGATGTTGCTTATTGTTACCTGAACCAGCTTCTTCGTAGTTCTTCCTCTGTTTACATAAAACGCAGGGCTTTTGAGTATATGATTAGTGGTTTGTGTGCAATGGATAGGCCTCGTGAAGCCGAGGATTTGGTTGAGGATTTGAGAGGCAATGGTGGAGGGATTGACCCTTCAGCTTTTGAGTTGAAGTCCATTATGTATGGTTATGGGAGGTTGGGGTTGTTCCATGATTTGCATAGAGTTGTGGATCAAATGAAGAGAAGTGGCTTTGAGATTGACACTGTTTGCGCCAATATGGTTCTTTCAACTTATGGTACTCATGGTGAGCACATGGAAATGGTTTCCTGGCTTAAGAAGATGAGAAGCTCAGGCATCTCATTCTCAGTCAGAACCTACAATTCTGTATCAAACTCTTGCCCAATGATCACGAGAATGATGGCGGAGCTGAATGAGTTGCCGCTGTCAATTGAGGAGTTGAATGTTAGATTGGAAGGAGGGGAGGCTATGGTAGTTAAGGAGTTACTGGATTCTTGTGTGATTTTGGAGGAGGTAATGGTGTGGGATTCATCAGAGGCTAAATTGGATTTGCATGGATGTCATTTGGGTTCATCCTATTTGATCATGCTGCTTTGGTTGAAAGAGATGCAACGGAGATTGAATGACTCGAATTATGGGATTCCAGCAGAAATCACTGTGGTTTGTGGGTTAGGAAAGCATAGCAATGTCAGAGGAGAGTCTCCTGTAAAAGTGTTGGTTAAGAAGATGATGGTGAATATGGGAAGTCCCTTGAGGATTGATAGGAAGAATAATGGTTGCCTTGTAGCCAAAGGTAGAGCCGTGAAAAACTGGTTATGTTAATCAAGGACTGCAAGCCATGCATTACAACTTGATTCATGATTAATTAAAGTTCACCAACATGGGTGGAGGATCAATTTCTTTGGTGTTGGAGAAATGCCAACAATAGGTTAATTGTCTATTACTCTGAATGAATTTTCTTATATATGATGAGCAAATGATGGGTTGGTTAAAGACTAAATGGTTCTGCTTCAGAAAGAGCATACAGTATGAAGAGATCTCTTATCTACCATGGAGATTAAGGTGGTGTTCGTCATAGGCAAATGGGAACAGCTTGGTTGTGCAGGATGAAGAGATTATCGATAAGGACTTTTCCTTTCAGGTAGGATAAGAGCAATCAAGCTTTTGTTGCTGTTGATGATAATCATAGAATAGTGATATATTTATCTAAAAATTGGTGCTATTGAGTATTGAATTCAACTTGTCATTAACATGGATTCCCACCCTACCATATTAATTACAAGCCAGAGATCATCTAGATTGACGCGAGTACTCGGCTTCTATATAGTAGCCCCTAACAAATTGTAAGCCTTATATGTCCTCAAGATTAGTTGTGTTTTATAGTCAAACTCTACCCAAGGTAACTCAATAGAGGAAAAGAAAATATGCGAAACCAGAAAAGTGAGAATTTCTGCTTTAATATCTTTTATTTTCAATATCTTATAACATTTTTCACACAAAAACCTTATTTATTCTGGTTACACAAAGCCTCATCTGACTCACTAACCGATGAGGTCAAACGCAGTCCACCTAATCCCAAATCTATAGAACATTCCCCCTGTTACTCTCTCAAGCAATGATAGTAGTAGGACCAACTTGAGAGGCCAAACATACACGTACACAACAAATACCAAGACCACTGGACTAACACAAAATACAGCAGCAAGTAAAAAGATCCATTTGGGGAAGAAGGTGTAGATCAAAACAACACCAGTCATACAAGAAATGGTAATCATGACTCCCATAGAGATATAAAGCATAAAATCCCCTGATATAATCCTAATTAGCCGAGAGGTGACAGGATAACCTCTTTGCTTCCAGGTTGAACGAAGTATAGCTGAAGTGTGGAAGACTATAGAAAGTGCACCGGTGATTACTCCAAATCCAACCGATAAAAGAAATATAATGTACCATATCTTGTCTTGAAAGAGAGGGGTCTTTCCTTGAATGTTGTTAGTACGAATAGTGAGAGCTGCCGTTATCCCTAAGCTTACAATTAGAGTTGCTACAACTAGAAAATTATTTGCCATTTCATTCAGTTCCGATACTGCTGAATCAGTTAAGTCTGCATGTTCCTCATGAAATAATTCTTTTGGAGTCATTTTTTCTTTATTTTGCATTGTTTTGAATCCTGGTGGAACTATCTTCTCTACTTCCTACAGTTCAAAAATAGAAAGGATTTAGATGAAAGAAATGGATAAAGTAAATTAACCAAATGTCAAAGATGATGATAATCTGAATGCACCTTAAACCAAAGCTCCTCACTTAGAATTAGAACATGATTTATTGATCCGAATCTTCCTTTAGCCTCCAACTTCCCAGCTAAATGAAGAACATTATTTCCTTCTTTGTCAACTTCTTGCACAATAGCATTCTTGTATGCACCCTTGCTCAATATTAGTTGGTACACAGATACTTGTCGATATGAAATAGCAAGGTGAAGTAAGGTTTTCCCCTCGCCATTTTTTTTCATTAACAATTTTGGATTGTGCTTTAAGATAAATTCCAAAATAAGGAGGTTTCCTGATTTTGCAGCATCAAACATTGCTTTTGGCATTCTTTCAGAATTTGGAAAATCATCTTCTTCGACCATGTGTTTAAACAGTGAATTGAGAATATGTTGATAATCAGGTGCATCCTTGTCAAAGGCTGACAATGAGTCTCATCAATTTATTTTACATTCACAACTATTATCTGAGAACTAATTAGTGAAAGTTTAGAGAACTAACTTTGCTGAGCAAGTACTTCAAATGCAGTTAGCCCTTTTTCATTTTCTGCTCCAGCAAATTCTGGATATCTCTTCAACAACATTGATGCCACAGCTGTGTGTCCATGACAAAACAATTAAGGAGAATCCACAAGTCATTGGAATTACTTAATTTTCAACATGAGCTAAGGAAAAGAAAGGAGCATAAAAAATAACATGCAACTGACTGTAAGCATATATAGTAGTAGTAGCTTACTGAAATTGTTGTAGGTAAGGGACAAGAAAAACAGGTTAACAATGTTTTGGTATGATAAATGAGTGTCCATATCATCACTTCGAGTTTTCTCAAATAAAAAATTCACCATATGAGGCTGCCCTGCTGAAAATGCCAATTGAATTGGTAGCATGCCTTTGTGGCCTCTAAGCCAAAGCAAGCCTGAATTTTTTCCAAGTAAAATGGTTGCAAGTTTAACATTTCCTGAAATGGCAGCCATACAGAAAGCAGTGTTCCCATCTGCATCCATAATTTGCAAATCTTGCATGCTCATACGTTCCACTAACTTCTCAACAAAACCAATATGTTCCATGCTTACTGCAATATGAAGAGCTGTGTCTCCATCCTTAGTTAAAGTAGTAGATATCCAGTTTGGTTGAGTTTCATCATATGATGATGCCTTTCCCCAATCCCCTAATGTGGCTGCCATGCATACATGCCTTTTATATGCACCTGAACATATATAACATTTTCTTAAGAACTTAGTATCATTATATTTTAAACAAATTATGATTAGATAATTAAACTTACCATGAGGGTCTAGCATGTCAAGTGTAGTTGAGGAGGTAAATGCACCTGATTGTGCCATATCACTCTTGTGGTATTTGGTGGGGAGTCACTGATTTTACACTTTCTTCTATAAATTGTGAATACTAAATTTGGTGGTCCGGGAGTATAGCATTTATAAGTAGATGATGATCTACTGTGAACAACCATGGCAAATATTCTAGTGTTGGAATTTTTTAGGAAAGTTCACTCCCTTAAGATGAAGTTTGGCATTTCCAAATTATTTAATTGGTCTCTTAAATAAGTATAATATGTTGGAAGTTTGTTCTTTCTGCTTCTCCAAGCCAAGTTGTTATACTCTAATCTTTTTTAAATTTTGGAACCTAAAAAGCAATTATTTAACATAATATAACATCTTATGCCACTAAAAAGATATTAAAGAATGCTAAGAGAGGTCATAAAATTCCATACCTACCATTATTGTTTATCTATATTCATACTTTATGAGAGAATCACTCAATTGAGGAAAAGATACATGCTTGCAAAACGGCAAACAAGTGTTAACTTGGCCTTCAATTTCTTACATTTTTTTCACAAAAGCCTTGAATTTTGTATGGTCATCATAAACAAAGCCTTATGATGGTTTTCAGTGGCTAAGAGAAGGGAGATTGAATCTTAGCCCTTTTTTTTCGCTTATTAAAACTTGCTGGTCCTTGAAACAACTTCTGGAGACTTTTTTATTTTTGTCTCGTACCCAACCACGAGACTTTTTCTTTTTATCTCGTAACCCAGGACAAGATATTTTTCGATTTTATCTCCTACGCAGTAGAAACAGAAATGGAGTAGAAGAAAGAGAGAGAATCACACCACGATATATCTTGGTTCAGCTGTCAAGTGTAATGCAGCTTACATCCAGTCTTCATCACAACAATGATGAAATTTCACTATAATCTTCATGATTACATACACCAATTCTCACTAGGAACTACTCTTCCTATCCGAGACAAGTTCAAAATCTAAACCCCAATCCTGAACTTGACTTGGTCACTGCCAAACTTTCAACTGCTAAGTGCTAACCCAACTTGTAAGGGGATTCCCACAGAATCATGAAACACAACACAGATGTACAAAGGAACTCTAAGGACATCTATGGCTTTTTTCTTTTAATTTTGTACTCTCCGCCTTTTTCCACCCTATGACTTTTTCATACAAACCTCACTGTTTGCCTTTTTCCATGAGACTCAAGACAAACAAAATTAAACAGAAAATTACAAAATAGAAAACATTGAAGAAGAAGAACTTCTGTTAGCTTGGGTAGCTATAGGAACTCTGTGCTCACTCTTTTTCTTACTTCAAGTCTTGGCTGTTCTCCCTTATTTATAGAAGGGGAAGCCTCCAAGATTGAAGTTCTTGAACCGAGCCAACTTCTTCTTCTTCATGCAAACTGGTTCGGCCAGAGAGAGAGGAGAGGAAACTGAATGTAAAACCCAACATGCAATTACCTCTGTGTCTTCCCTTTACACCAAGCTTCACCAATCCGAGCCATCCATCTTGACTTGCACTCCAAGAACGATCCCTAGCCCTTGATGAGTTCTTGATGATGACAGCTTCTTCTGCTCAAACTTCTGCATCCTCCATCACGTAGCTACTGTAACTACCTCCTGTGGTGGTTGATCAAAAGTTGAGACAAGCCATCCCTTAAGGATCTTCTTCCTCTGACCGAGATCATCTTCTTCCATTTTTGGTATGGAGAGCATGAGATCTCTTCACCAAATCTTACCATTTGTGATGAAAATCTCAGCCACAACATACTTTTTGTTTTCTTTTTCTTTTTCTTGCCATCATTACAATGGTCTTTAACTTGCTTCTAGCTTCTTCTTCATTAGTCTGATAGCTTGCAAAAGCTTCCATGCTTTCTCTGTGAAGTGACCGAATGAAGAAGAGGGATGAGAGAGAAGAGAGAGTAAAAGGAAAGCATTCAATGGATTTGATCAATTAAAATGAATTAATTTACTTCCCTTTGCTTTAGGTAGCGTGTATCATTAAGGCAGCAATCAAATCAATTGCCATTTCTCTCTCATGGTTCCAATGCATTTAATGTTAATTGAATTAAATTTGGAATCCATCAAATTGAGAGGAAGTGAGTGACCGAACTAAGCATGCAAAGCTTTCTTCCATCTCTCTTTAGTTTCGGATCAAGCAAGTTGGTTTCAAACCAAAAATTGTTTTGGGCTAATGGTAATAGTTAAAATTTGGCTCAACAAGTAAAGTAACAATTCAGCCATATCTTTTAACATTTTGATAACCAATGCTAAATTTTTTTTATTCTTATTGGGCTTGCTATTCGGCCCAGCATCAAATTCTGCATAACAAAATTATTAATTAATAAACATAATCATGAAGATCAAATTAATAATTTTGTAATTAATTGTATTAATAATGTTTGATCATCACAAATTTAAATTGGAGTTTTTCAAACTCATCAATCTCCTCCCTTGATGACAAACATTATTAAAAATTGAAATGGAAAGAAATCAAAGATTAGAGTACTCCCTTTGAATATTTGGATTCCTTCTCTTTCCAATTGTTACATGGCTCCCCCTTAATGTATGCTATTTTACCAAGGGAAGCTTCACCTGTAACAAATGTTATCAAGCCTAAGGCAACTATGTTATTCAACATATGTAATCTTGAGATGTTGAATGGCTTGATTTATGAGCAGAGTTGAAGTGATAGACAAAAATCATTTGTTATCATGCATAAGATTTTCTACTCAATCACAATCAAAAAATGTTTTGAGTACAGAGTACATAAAATCAAAACAGAAATACCTTTGATAATTCCAAAAAAATGCTTGCCAAAACATTTGATTAAACAACATTTTTCAGCCACCATTTCAGAGCAAATTAATTATCAGTTTATAGCAAGGAAAATATTTTTTTAATCAAGCATAATCATATCAAAGTATAAGGAATATATCAACATATCAAAGCTTAAAGGGATTATCAAGTCACAGCTAAATCTCAAATGCTACAAATATTTCAACAAAACAGAGCATGAGGCATCAACACAGCAGACCATAAAAAATAACTAGGTTTCAACAGTTATTTCAACAAATCAGAACGTAAGTTACCAACATCAAAAGGTATCAACAAAGCATATCATGATCAAAAACATCTAAATTCTAAATCCAGTGATCAAAACATATCATCAGTTTGTGCACAGGGGTGATCATAAATCACAAGAGATTTCAACCCCCGTTTCTTTTAACTTTTCAATTTCAATTTTTCAGCTTTTCTCTCCCTTTTGTCATCAAAGGAAACCTGCAAAAAGGACAATGGAATGCAAAATATCCAAAATATAAACAGCACAAAAATAACCAAGAGTTTAACAAAATGTCACAGGTCTAAAGTATTCAAACAGCCTATAAAGTATCAAAATAAGCCAAACAGAGCCAGAAATCAACAAGAAACATAGTGATCAATCATCAGATAAATTGTACTCAGAGCCATCTGCATCATCATCATCGGCAGCCCCAAATTCTTCTTCAAAATTCTGAAGCATTAGACCCACTCTTTCTTGGCATTTTTTCCAAACCTTTTCATTTTCGAATGCAAGCTTACGAGCGGCCTTGTATGATTGCACCATCAGATTGGAAATGTTGAAAAACTCAGTGAGGACTTCCTTGATCGATTCTGCCACCTTAGACGGCTCAGCTGGGCGACTCTCAAGATCACTGTCAGAAGGCATTGATCGTTTCCCTTTGGTTCCTTTCATTGTACCTGAAACTCCTCCTCCCATAATTGATGAAACTTTGTTCTCAACCTCTTCATTAGTTAGATCAACATTGAAGTGCTCAAAAATACAGGTGAGAAATATGCCATAGGAAAGGTTAGCCTTTTTGGTGCTTCTAACACAATCCCACATATGTCTAACCATGAGGTATGCAAAGAAAATGGGAGAGGAAGTAACAATAGCAAAAAGTACAAAGGTATCAGAAATTGTTACTCTATTGTGTGAGCCACTCTGTGGAGTCAAGTTGTGAGTGATGATTCGGTGAAGAAGTGCTCTCTCAAGTCCAAGAGCTTTATGAGTGAGAACCGTACCATCCAAAGCAGAGTAATTCTTGCATGTTTGATTCAATGCAATCTGGAGAGTGACTCCCACTTGTGAGTCCCATTTTTCTGACATGTAGGTTGCTGGTCCTTCATCAACGTACCCCAGGGCAGCGCTTATTGTCTCTCTGCTCAGAGTCAAATAAACCTTCTTCACACAGGAGGGAATCGCACCATCAATCAGCCTCATGTTTGCATAAAATTCACGAACCAGGACAGGGTATACTGGTTTCTGAATTTTGAACAAAGGAGACCACTTCATATTTTCAAAAAGGGTGGTAAAGTTGATCCCTTTGCCAGCCAGAGAATCCAGGTTCACCAAGTATGAAGGACATAGATGACGTTTCTTCAACACTTCTTTGTGGAACTCAGAGGAAGCACAAGAATTAAACCTTCCTGGATCAAAATGAGAATGGCTTTTGTTGTACTTGTTCTTGAAATCCAGGGATTCCAGATTCGAGGGCTCCCTAGTATCTCGTAACACGTAACTTTTTGCCTTGTGAGAACTGCAGCCAGGGGTAGCTTTCTTTGGTGGGGACTGAGGTAAGGACGTATGAGACTCATCTTCCTCTTCAACCACGGGTTCCTTCTTTTTTCTTGATGAAGTCTTCTGAGCAATGACCTTTCTGCGCATGGTTTCAGTAGAATGAGAGGTAGGAGATAAAGAGGATGTAGAATGAATGTGTATATGAGTATGGGTTTGAGGGTTTGAAGATTTTTTGGAAAGAAGAATTCCTTCACTTTTCCTTGGAGCAGTTTTCTTTTTCATGATATAAAAAAAATGGAGAAGTGAAGAGGGAAAGGTGAAGAGAGGCCAAAGAGTGTAGTGAGAGGAGGGAGGTTAGGGAAGCATTTAATGTTGAGTGGAGAGAGAATTGAGGGAGTTAATACCCATTATTGAGCGCGGTTATTAACTAAGGAAGGGTTTAAAACTAAACTGAAATGTTAGCTCTTAGAATCAAGGGATGAGGGAAGGATAAAGATTTGATTTGACAATCACTTCTTCCTACAAGATTTAAAATGATAACTTCCCAAAAGTATTATAAAAAAAAATGAGGAACTCAAAAATGGATCAAGGTAAGATAAAAAAAAGATTTGGTGGGCCCAAGATAATTAATGTCAGCGCAGTCTCCCCTTGTATCATGGCCCGTTCAACCCATCCTGAAATTTGTCTCCTGCTTTCCTACGAGACAAAATCAAACATAATAAAAAAAATTCACAAATTTTCAACAAAACTTAATTCTATCATTCCCAAACTATTTCTCAAAGTGCAGAATCTGTCTTCACACAAGGGTTTAGTAAAAATGTCTGCAAGTTGATCCTCAGCTTTTACAAATTGAATATCAATAGTTCCCTTTTGCACATGTTCTCTAATAAAATGATATTTAATTTCAATGTGCTTTGTTCTTGAGTGAAGAACAGGATTTTTAGAAATGTTTATAGCACTCATATTGTCACAGAACAAGGATATACTATTGATTTTTAATTTGTAATCTTCCAATTGAGTTTTCAACCAAATTAATTGTGAACAACATGCAGATGCAGAAATATATTCAGCTTCGGCTGTGGATAGAGCTACGGTGGCTTATTTTTTGCTTGACCACATGTTGAATGAGCTTCCAAGGAAGCAACACATGCCTGATGTGCTCCTTCTATCCACCCTATCTCCTGCACAATCTGCATCACAAAACCCTACTGCACAAAAATCATCAAATTTTGGATACCGTAAGGCATAATCACTAGTTCCCTTAATGTATCTAATGATGCGTTTAACAGCCGAAAGATGGGATTCTTTTGGGTGAGATTGAAATCTTGAACATACACCCACACTTTGAACAATAACCGGTCTAGAGGAAGTAAGATACATGAGTGAGCCTATCATTCCTCTATACTTTGTTTTATCCACATCTTTACCATTATCATCCTTTTCAAATTTAGTGTTTGGATGCAATGGAGTACCCATTGGTTTGGAATTTTCTAGACCAAATTTCTTGATTAATTCTTTGGCATACTTTCCTTGGTGAATAAAAGTGCCACTAGGAGTTTGTTTAATTTGGAGGCCAAGAAAGAATGTTAGCTCTCCCATTAAACTCATTTCAAACTCATTTCAAACTCACTAGTCATGAGTTTTCCAAACTCTTCACACAAGGACTCATTGGCCGACCCAAATACAATATCATCCACATAAACTTGAACTAGGAGAATATCATCATTAGATGCTTTAATAAATAAAGTAGTGTCGGTGGTACCCCTTTGAAATTGATTTTCCAACAAGAAGGCACTAAGCCTTTCATACCAAGCTCTTGGAGCTTGTCTAAGGCCATAAAGAGCTTTTGAGAGTTTGAAAATATGGTTTGGAAATTCTTTATCTTCAAAGTTTGGGGGTTGTACCACAAACACTTCTCTATCAATAAAGCCATTAAGGAAAGCACATTTGACATCCATTTGAAACATTTTAAAACCTTTATAGGCAGCATAGGCAAGAAGCAACCTAATTGCTTTCATTCTTGCTACTGGAGCAAGAGACTCATCAAAATCTATACACTCTTCTTGATCGTAACCTTAGACCACTAATCTAGCCTTGTTACGAACAACTTTTTCATCCTCACCAAGTTTATTTTTGAAAACCCACTTAGTACCCGTTACCTTCTTACCATCCGGATGAGGTACTAATGTCCAAACCTCATTCTTGTCGAATTGAGCTAGCTCTTCTTGCATGATTTTGACCCAAGAAGGATCTTCAAGAGCTTGCTTTACATTGTTGAGCTCCATTTGTGACAAGAAGGCAAAATTGCTTGATTCGGATTGCTTTTTGGTGGAGGATCTTGTTGTTACTCCTTGAGAGGGATCACCAATGATAAAGTCATGAGGATAGCCCCTTATGGACTTCCATTCTCTTGGCTTTCGGAGTGATGTTGAGCGTTGATGATATTCAGTGGATTGATCTGTTCTAGATTCTCTTGCTGGCTCAAGAGACAAAACAGAAATGTCTCCTCCATCCTGACGAGACAAAATTGGATGGACAGATTCTTCATTTTGGGCAGATTTTGGATTTTCTTCACTGGTTTCCTTGTTGACAGCATCTTCACAATCTGTATCATCTTCTATCACAGTACTGGGAATTGAATTAGAATCACAAAAAGAAACATGTATGGATTCCTCTATGGTCCTATGATCTTTGAGGTAAATTCTATAGGCCTTGCTAGTGGTGGAGTATCCAACAAACATCCCTTCATATGATTTTAGATCAAATTTACCAAGGTTTTCTTTATTGTTAAGTACAAAGCATTTGCATCCAAAAACATGGAAATACTTAAGATTAAGAGGGGTTCCTTTCCATAGCTCATAAGGAGTTTTCTTTAACTCTTTTCTAATAATGGTCCTATTCAAAATGTAACAAGCTGTATTTACAGCTTCAGCCCATAGAAATTTTGGAATCTCATTTTCACATAGCATAGCCCTAGTCATTTCTTGAAGGCTTCTATTCATTCTTTCAACAACCTCATTTTGTTGAGGGGTTCTAGGGCATGAAAAGTTATGAGCAATTCCAAAATCATCACAGAATTTTTCAAAGTCTTGGTTTTTAAATTCTTTTCCGTGATCACTTCTCAAATAGGCAACCTTTAAATCTTTTTCATTTTGAATTCTTTTGCAAAGGGTTGAGAAAGCATGGAAAGCATCATTTTTATGAGCAAGGAAAAGTACCCAATCGAATCTAGAGTAATCATCCACCACCACTAAACAATAGTGTTTACCTCCTAAACTTTGAGTTCTTGTTGGACCAAAAAGATCAATGTGTAACATCTCTAATGGCCTCTTGGTAGAAATTCCATCTTTCGGTTTAAAAGAGGTTTTTACTTGTTTGCCTAATTGACAAGCATCACAAGTAATATCCTTATCAAATTTAATATTTGGAATTCCTCTTACCAAATTTTTCTTAACAAGTTTAGAAATTTGGTACATGCTTACATGAACCAATTTCTTATGCTATAGCCATTTTTCAGATTCAAGAGAGGTAAAGCATGTTACATTTTGATCTTTTAAATCTTCAAGAGTCAATCCATACACATTATTACATCTCTTAGCTTCAAATAAAATATCCCCAGATTTTTCACAAATAACTAAGCACACCAATTTTCTAAAAATAACTTCATATCCAAAATCACATAATTGGCTTACACTTAGTAAATTGTGTTTCAAACCATCAACAAGAAGAACATCATTTATAAAAGAATAAAAACTTTTACCAACTTTTCCAACGGCCACTATTTTTCCTTTACCATTATCACCGAAAGTGACAAACCCTCCATCATACTCATCAACCTTTATGAAGAAGGTTGCATTTTCGGTCATATGCCTAGAGCATCCACTATCCATGTACCACATATGGTCCTTTCGCTTGGATGCTAGGCATACCTACAAAATGAGCTCAAGTGACCTTAGGTATCCAAATCTTCTTAGATCCTTTCACGTTAAACCATCTCCTCTGTCCCAATCCATTATAGTAAAAAATAATTTTGCAAACTTTGTCACCAATCATTCTTTCACCAAAAAAACATTGAATGGGAAAGTGGCCATTTCGGTTACATAGTCTACAAAATCTTGGAGTTGCTGTTTTGTTAAAGCTTGCTGGGTTTTGAAACCTTGTATCATTAGAAGATGAAGTAATATTTTCAAAAGAATGTTTCTCAACAGATTTGAGGAAACCCAAGCCAGCTTTATCATAAAGAGGTTTTTGACTAGCCAAGATTTGATTTAGATTTTCAGAACTTTGAGTGAGCTTGGCTAAGTCTTCTTTAAGCTTATTAACCTCTTTAAGCAACTCTTCATTTCTTTTAAAACAGTCCACATATGCAACAATACAATGATCACTTACACAACTTTTAAGCTGGGCTTTCAGCTGCTTGTTTTCTTCAACAAGTTCAGCAGCAGCTTCAACCTCCCTTAATTTATCTTTGAGAAAACTATTTTCTGCTTTAAGAATTGTGATTTGTTGTTCAAGATCTTGGTTATCAAGCAAGAAACATCTAATTTTTTCAGAAAAGTGGTCTATCATAAGATGAAGAGCTTCACTATCAGGGTTATGAATGACTACCTGTTCAACGTGGTCTGCCATAAGACAAGGTTGAGACTTAGTTTCTGATTCTTCATCATCTTCTGAATCATTTTCCAAGTCCTCCCAAGAAGCCATCAGACCTTTCTTCTTTCCCTTCTTTGGCTTCTCTTCTTTCTTCAACTTAGGACAATCCGATTTAAAATGCCTAGTTTCTTTGCAGTTGTAACATATCACCTTGCTGAAATCTTTTCTTTGTTTCCTAGAGCTGCTTCCCTTGCTTCTCTCCTTGAGCTTCACCATTTTTCTGAATTTTTTGACAAACAACACAAATTCATTTTCAGAGGAATTATCACTGGATTCATCATCCAGGCGGTTAGTAACAGATGTAAAAGCAATTCCTTTCTTTTTTGAATCTTTTTTCAAATAAGTATTTTCAAAAGCAAATAAGTTTCCTCTCAAGTTATCATATGTCATGGAATCTAGACCACTACTCTCAGATATGATTAAAGCTTTTGTTTTCCACTCTTTAGTAAGACATCTTAGAACTCTCCTCACAAGCACAGAATCAGGATACGTAATTTCCATAGCATCCAAGCCAACAATGATAGTGTTGAATCTTTTGAACATTTCATCTATTGATTCTCCTTCCTTCATTGAGAACATTTCATATTCTCTGTTCAGCATGTCTATCCTGGTCTTCTTTACTATGGTGGTTCCTTCATGAGTGATTTGAAGTTTGTCCCAGATTTTCTTTGCCGTTGTGCATCGTGATACCCGTCGGTATTCTTCGAAGCTGATAGCACAGTTGAGCAAGTTGACAGCCTTGGCATTGAGCTCCACCTTCTTTCTATCTTCTTCGGTCCAGCTTGCTTTGGGTTTAAGAGAAACTACTCCTTCGGCACTTGTGGTGGTTGGAAATTGAGGACCCTCCAGGATAATCTTCCAGAGTCTATAGTCCACTGCTTGCACAAAGATCTTCATTCTCTCCTTCCAATAGGTATAGTTTTTCCCATTGAAAAGAGGAGGTCTGTTGCTTGACTGTCCTTCTGTCAGGTTGTAGGACACCAGATTTGAGCCACTATTTCCTGCCATCTGGATCTTTTCTCTAAGCTGCAAAGCTTGATCTCTTTGAGACCAAGCTCTGATACCAATTGATGGTTTTCAGTGGCAAAGAGAGGGGGGTTGAATCTTAGCCCCTTTTTCGCTTATTAAAACTTGCTGGTCCTTGAAACAACTTCTGGAGACTTTTTTATTTTTGTCTCGTACCCAGTCACGAGACTTTTTCTTTTTATCTCATAACCCGGGACGAGATATTTTTCGATTTTATCTCCTATGCAGCAGAAACAGAAATGGAGTAGAAGAAAGAGAGAGAATCACACCACGATATATCCTGGTTCAGCTGCCAAGTGCAATGTAGTCTACATCCAGTCTCCATCACAACAATGATGAAATTTCATTATAATCTTCATGATTACATACACCAATTCTCCCTAGGAACTACTTTCCTATCCGGGACAAGTCCAGAATCTAAACCCCAATCCTGAACTTGACTTGGTCACTGCCAAGCTTTTAACTACTAAGTGCTAACCCAACTTGCAAGGAGATTCCCACAGAATCATGAAACACAACACAGATGTACAAAGAAACTCTAAGGACATCTATGACTTTTTTCTTTTAATTTTGCACTCTCTGCCTTTTTCCACTCTATGACTTTTTCATACAAACCTCACTGTTTGTCTTTTTTCATGAGACTCAAGACAGACAAAATTAAATAGAAAATTACAAAATAGAAAACATTGAAGGAGAAGAACTTCTGTTAGCTTGGGTAGCTATACGAACTATGTGCTTACTCTTTTCCTTACTTCAAGTATTGGTTGTTCTCCCTTATTTATAGAAGGGGAAGCCTCCAAGATTGAAGTTCTTGAACCGAGCCAACTTCTTCTTCTTCATGCAAAGCGGTTCGGCCAGAGAGAGAGGAGAGGAAACTGAATGTAAAACCCAACATGCAATTACCTCTGTGTCTTCCCTTTACACCAAGCTTCACCAATCCGAACCATCCATCTTGACTTGCACTCCAAGAACGATCCCTAGCCCTTGATGAGTTCTTGATGATGACAGCTTCTTCTGCTCAAACTTTTGCATCCTCCATCACATAGCTACTGTAGCTACCTCCTGTGGTGGTTGATCAAAAGCTGAGACAAGCCATCCCTTAAGGATCTTTTTCCTCTGACCGAGATCTTCTTTCATTTTTGGTATGGAGAGCATGAGATCTCTTCACCAAATCTTACCATTTGTGATGAAAATCTCAGCCATAACATACTTTTTGTTTTCTTTTTCTTTTTCTTGTCATCATTACAATGGTCTTTAGCTTGCTTCTAGCTTCTTCTTCATTACTCTGATAGCTTGCAAAAGCTTCCATGCTTTCTCTGTGAAGTGACCGAATGAAGAAGATGGATGAGAGAGAAGAGAGAGTAAAAGGAAAGCATTCAATGGATTTGATCAATTAAAATGAATTAATTTACTTCCCTTTGCTTTAGGTAGCGTGTATCATTAAGGCAGCAATCAAATCAATTGCCATTTCTCTCTCATGGTTCCAATGCATTTAATGTTAATTGAATTAAATTTGGAATCCATCAAATTGAGAGGAAGTGAGTGACCGAACTAAGCATGCAAAGCTTTCTTCCATCTCTCTTTGGTTTCGGATCAAGCAAGTTGGTTTCAAACCAAAAATTGTTTTGGGCTAATGGTAATAGTTAAAATTTGACCCAACAAGTAAAGTAACAATTCAGTCACATCTTTTAACATTTTGATAACCAATGCTGAATTTTTTTTATTCTTATTGAGCTTGCTATTCGGCCAGCATCAAATTCTGTATAACAAAATCATTAATTAGTAAACATAATCATAAAGATCAAATTAATAATTTTGTAATTAATTGTATTAATAATGTTTGATCATCACAAATTTAAATTGGAGTTTTCCAAACTCATCACCTTATTTGTTCCACTCAAACAAGAAAGTAAATCAATCTTTATGACATCAAGCTAAGTCACTCCTAAGTTTTATATGAACCACAAACCATCGTAGAAAGGAGACCACTTAATCCCAAATACTGAGAGTAACCTGAGTGCAGGTATCTCACAAAATGCAAGTACTAAGTGCCCTAAGAGAGGCCAACTAAAACTATAAATTACATAAGATAAGATCACTGGAAGAACAGCAAGTGCAGCAACAAAATAGATTATCCATTTTGGGGATGAACCATAGAATAAAAGAGCAGCAGATACACAGGAAAATGTACTCATTATTCCCAAAGCGAAACAAAGCAGCACATGCCCAATTGTAATCCTTGTTAGCCTTGAGCTTATGTAACCACTTTTTTGCTTCCATATTGAACGTAGTATGGCTGAAATGAAGAAAACTATTCCAACATTGGACAAGCATATTCCAATAGAAATTGATAGCAGAAAAGTATGGTACCATATCCTCTTATGAATACTCCCTTCTTCAATCTCAATGGCAGCAGGAACACTGAGACCTGCTGTTATTCCTAAAGTTGTCATAAGAGTTGCCACAATCAGAAAATTACTTGCCATTCCATTCAGTTCAGATATAGCTCTTTCACATAATGTGTGGTGTTCTTTATGGAATAATTCTTGTGGCGTTTCTCCTTCTCCGTTTTGCATGGTCTTCAATGATGCTGGAACTCTCGTCTCCACTTCCTATTCGAAAACATGAAAGAGTATAGATTGTCAAGCCTAATTTACACTCTAAAAGTCTAAACTTTAATAAGGAATGCGGGTGCACCTCAAACCAGAGCTCTTCACTAAGAATAGAAGCTTGATTTATCAATGATCCAAATTTGACTCGAGGTACCAATTTGGCAGCCATGTGAAGAACATTGTTTCCTTCTTTGTCAACTTGTAGCATATTAGCAACTTTGTATGCACCATTGCTTCTTATTATTCGATATATAGCTGCTTGTCGATATAAAATTGCAACGTGAAGCAAGCTTTGTCCATCACCGTTAATTTTTGTCAACAAATTTGGATTGTACTCCAAAATAAGCTTTAAAATTAATATGTTTCCTGATTTTGCTGCATCAAACATTGCTTTTGAAGTTCCTTCAGAGTTTGAAAAGTCTTCTTCCATAAACTTAAACAGCAAATTCAGAATTTCTTGGTAACCAGCAGGGCTATCCTTCTGATCAATAGCTAACAACATAATCAATGTAATTAATTACAAATTATAAAGAATAACTCTTCAAATTACAAAGAATACAAGTAAGGGGAGAAGAAATAAAAAATACCCATGAAGTATAGAAAGGTATAAATAGAGAGAACTAACATGTTTGAGCTAACACTTCTAATGCAGTTAGTCCCTTCTCGTTTGTAGTAGTAGTAAGTTCCCTGTATGTCTCTAACAATTTCAATGCCACAGCTGTGATGTATGGCCATTAAGTAAGTTTCAACATAAACAAATGTTCTTTTTGAAATGTATATAAATTAAGATTCAGATATTATGTTGAACTTACTGTAAATGTTTCCGTTCAGTGCCAAGAAAAACAGCAAAACAATGTCTTGATGAGAGGGTAGAGTATCCATTGAAATTCTTGCACATAAAAATTCAACGATATGAGGGTGACTTGCTTTACATGCCAATTGAATTGGCAACATGTGATCCTTTTGGCCTCGAATTCGAACCAATCCCGGGTTCTTGTTAAGTAGAATTGTAGTGATTTCCATGTTTCCTGAAATGACAGCCATAGAAAAGGCAGTGTTCCCATCTGCATTGACAATTTCCATGTCTTGCATGCTCATAAGTTGCACCAACTTTTCAACAAAACTGCTGTGTTGCATGCTCACAGCAATGTGAAGAGGTATGTCCCCATTCATGGTCAAGGGAGTATGTACCCAATAAGTTGGATCATAAGATGAAGCCTCAATCCAATTCCCTGAGGTCACTGCCTTGCGTATATAGGCTCCTGAACAGTTCATATTTGAATGGTATCTTTAAATTTTTGTCAAGTAAAAAATCCATTAGACTTGTTAATTTTATTTGCATAAGCTATGTTGTCTAATCAAATATGTTCGGAAAATAGTAAAAGAGTATAACATCATAGAAGAACAAAAAATGGGTACACAAAACAAGACTTACTGTCCTTTGGCCCCAAAGAAAAAAGATCTCGAAATTGTGCATGCTCAGCTTCTTCTACTTGGATACCCAACCTATTGCAATCTGTTACATCATTTAGTGAACAAATTATATATAAATAATGTTTTTCACTCAGCTATATATATAATTGGTGCGTAACTAACCATAAGGGTATGATACTACTCACTAGACCAAAAGTTAGTGTAACTAACCCACTTGAGCATTTTGATAATGTGATATCATTAATAAAATAATACATATACACAATCTCAGTTACCTGTAGCTGATGGTGAGATGGTTTCACTGGATTCAGACATATCTTTGTTATATTATGCTTCCTTCTATTTAGGGTAATGTGAATCACTAAATTAGATTGTGGTCAGGAACAATAACTAAAGCAATACTATTTAAATAAACAAAGATGAACTTTTCGTGAACCACGTTTGAGAATATATATTTTAATGTCGCAAGTTAAAACCAGTGTATCACATTAATTAGATGCTGATGCTGAGAAGTGATCCTTGTCATCGACAAGATGAACTTTTTATTGAATGTTGATCAAGTTTAGGAGATGTTCGAAGGAACTTTATTCTTTAATAATATTGTCGGCAAACCACAGTTGAAAAGATGTGCTGTGATCCTTGTTACTAACAACTACTTTTTGATTAAATGTCAGTCAAGTTTGGAAGTATATTATATTACATGCTTGATCTTGATAGTCAAGCATGGTATGTTGGAACTTGGAAGCTTGTTTTTTACATTTTTTCCCTTCTCCATGCAAGTTGTTATACACTTACCTGTACATATGCTATGAAATTATCACATGGAACCATGTAATTTGATGCATTCATATATAAGGAATGGGTCCATAACTACCCCGAGAGAAGTTATATACAAAGAAATAAAACAGAGGATCTATACTTCCAATGCGATGCACCCTTCTAGCTGATGGATCTAGCCAGGTTAAGCAAAATGGGCATAGTACTTGCAGCTGGATGAGGTTGAATCTCCTGCGTCTCAAAGTCCTGTAACTACTATACCAAAAGAGGATGACCTCGAACAAATCCGTCCTCAGCTTGCTGGTTCAATTCTAGATTAATTAGCAACGTTGTATTGTAACTGTCTAAACTATTGTAAGAACTTTTCAATTCAACTGATCCTCAAAACCATGGCATCCACCATATGTACATCTTTCCAAGATTCTTGTGAGATACTGCTTCAGCAATCAGTCTTCGGGCTTGACCTTCTACAGCAAGGGGCAACGAAGGTGCAGCTCCAACACCAACCACAACCCCTTGTAACCTTGCTTCAATATTACTAATGGCTCTCTGTAAAATCCACGGAAGGAATAAAATAATAAAAATTTAAATTGCTTTATTGTTGCAAACCATAATCATATCTTGGATAATTTTCTTTAATGTTCTTTTGATCTGAACTATTACCAATGAATGAATAATGAACTTAAAGTCAGTACTACGGTTACTATATTCAAATTTGTCTTGATACTAAAAATAGAGTGGAACACCAAACCTGTGCATGTGGATTCTGAACTTCTACTCCACTGGACTTGTGAGATTTTGTCCATTCCACAAGTGGATCATGGATGAAAGTTTCAAGAACGCTCATAAGAGTCTCCCTGTGTGTCCTCAATACAGAAAGTGTAATTTCACAAACCCTCAAGAAGATTCCCTCATATCCAGTGATACCTAAACCATCAATCATGTTCTGTATGTTCATCGCAGAATTCACAAGAACCAAAACATAATCAGCAGCAAGCAATTAAGTTTCTCAAGCATTAAAATAATATTATCTTCAGTAATTCTTAATTCTTATTTAGTTATGAAAAATATTCCAGACTACATAATTCCAGATATATTTGGAGAAGGTATGGCTTATTATTGCCAACTAGAGTGAGACCCGCACAATGAGCTGAGAGGTAAATTAATTATACTATATAGTTAATTCTAACAAGTATTATATTATTTAGAGATTGATTAGATAATATATAAACTCCTTTTATATTAGAGTTGTACAAAGCTATGTTTTCATTTGTTGCTTCCATTTTTACATTTGTTTTAGTTGTCATACTTTGTCTTCTCATATGGTGTTCTTTGGTTTACAAATAACTAAAAAAAAAAGTTAGAAAAAAATGAATGAGAATGAAAAACACAAAAAATGTAATATAAAATTATATTAACTAATCATGGTATATTTGAATATATCTAGTAAGGAGATGTGCCAAATTTATACTTACTTGGGTTAGAAAAAATGAATGAGAATGAAAAATACCAAAAATATAATATAAAATTATGAATTAGTTTTATAATCATGATATATTTAAATGTATTTAGTAAGGAAATGTGGCAAATTTAAACTTACTTGGAGGAGTTTTCGCCAGTTAATGAGAGATTAAGAAAAAAAAGAATAGTAAGAGTCTGATACGAATATTGTATCAAGGAATAGAGAGAATTAGGTAGAAATTCAGAGAGTAGGATAGAAATCCCTAAGACTAGGGCCAAAGAGAAAAAGTAGAGTTTTCAATTACATCATGTATGCTCTTACTATTACATCATATTCCCATTTATAGTATAATTCTCATTCTCTAGTTGGGTTATAGGCCCAACACTAATCCTAACAGAGTCTTATGTAACATATATAAGTAGACTAAATAATGTAGTAGTAAGAATCTTAAGTCTTAACATTTATAAGTTGTAGAATTTTAACATTTGTAATTGAAAATTTTTGTAATTATTATTAATACGGCACTTTTAATGTATGTTTATTGTATTTAATTAGTACTTTATGTTTTAATTGAATAATAATAGATAAGAGTTTTTTTTTATTTTTTAAAATCTTTTACTAAAAGATGATTGGTTGATTTCCAAGTTTTGCCAAGTAATCAAAGTTGCTGACATAGCATCATTATAGGAGAAAACATGGCTTAAACTCGATGTAAAAAAAGCTAGTATCAACTTTTAGATAGACAGATAGATAGATAGATGGTATTGATATCAGAGAAAAGTTATCAAGACATAGAGAACATGTTGGATTTGTTGCCACTTCCAACATGGGTTTCTCTTACCTGGGTTAACCGAAAAGGAACAAGCTCAGGCTTCTCCAACTGCAGGCCTCTGTCAAATAAGCAACTGAAATCAACATGAACACAATCACCACTGGTAGAGTCAAAAAGAATGTTTTCACCATGCCGGTCACCCAGCCCCACAATATGCCCGACCATAGACCAAACTGCAGTAGTGTGAGCATAAGCAACACGGGCCCTGAACCAGGCAGCAGGCTCAGAAAATGTAGTCAAGAACCATTTGTGGAAAACAGGAGGAAACATCGGAAGGATTTTTCCCTTAAGCATCTCATCCTCTGGCATTTTACCTTGGCATTGATCATAAATTCGTTTAATATGACCATTAGTTTTCTGCCTGTCATACTTCCCACAAGTTATATATATGTCTTGAAGAATTTGTCGAAGTCCACGAGTGTGGGGCACCCACTCTACCATACCACAGTCCTCTGTCAAAGGAATCACAGCAAAAGTACGAATATAGAGCTTCCTTCGTCGACTTTCAGGATATTTGGATAGCAATCGATTAATCATTGCAGTAAACTCCATCATGCGGGCATCTTTGCGAAGATCATCCTTAGGTTTGCAAAGAAAGGGACGTTCAAGGCCATCACTGCCCAGTAGAATGATCTGAAATACATAGGGATTCATTAAGATGATAGTGCATGCTACATGTCTGTGGAAACTGAAAAGAAGTTATGTAATTAATGTATCACAATAAGCAGCAGTGTCTACTGATTAACAATACCTAGTCAACTGAAAGTATGTGCAAACTGAAACTGAGGAAATAAAAAAGGAAAAGAACAAAGAAAAGAAAAGAATAAAAAACAGAAGGAAGAAAGAAGGATGAAGAAAGAAAACAGTACTGGATCACACCATGCATGCAGACAAAGTGAACTATGAACTCAGAAATCAGAGAGAAAATAAATGAAGTTATATTTGATAAAGAAAAATAAGGGTGCATCTGGTTTACATTTTCATTTCCAATGTTTTCTGTTTTCAGAATTTTGTGAAGGAAAGAGAAAACATGAAAACAATAAAATTCTGTTTTCTTTATGTACCTTCTATTTTCTCTTTTTCCTTCATAGAATTCTATAAAAAAAGGTGAAAATGAAAACGCAAATCAAATGCACCCTAATCCACTCACTTTCTTAGGTCGCTGAAGAGATGAAAGAATTTCAGCCTCATCTGAAATTCCTGCTATGGTAGGAAGATCTGTGGCAGCAAAGATATCTGGCATAAGTGAATCACCAGGCTTCCCCTCAACTGTTGGCAGATTAACGGTAAGAGATTGTTGAATTGGCATAATGATCCCCAGAGGCATCATCCTCTTTAGAGCACTAAATTCAGTTGAGAGATTAATTGTCCTTGCCCTTGGCTGACCAGGATGAAAGCATAACTTGATCAAATGATCAATAAGGCTCGCAAATTGAACAAACAAACTGTTCTCATTACTTCCCAGGCTGAAACCTTTACGTGCACCTTGTATGATTTCAGCTGCTGCTTCCCGCCTTGAAGGAACAGTAGATTTTGAAACTGCAGCCATAATCCATAGGCCCTGCTGTGGATACTGACGAAGAACAGAGATAATAATAAGTTTAACCAGTCGAACAATTTCTTCATTCTGGTGGCAAATTCTAGAAACCAGTTGAGGTAGCACCGTCAACCAATGGTATGTTGGTAAATCCTTCAAGCATCCTCTCATAATACTCATTACCTATCAAAAAGAAGAAAGGAAAAAACACAAATGTAAAAGTAGTGGGCAAGTCTTTCCTATTTACAAGCTACGAAGACAAGAAAAGTTTTTTGCCTATCTACCTTCCCATGTATACTCTTTAGATCTTTAAGGTTTGAGGAACCACTTCTTTGACACATACTTCCAAAGTCAAACCACAGGGTTAATAACCTTGGAAGTGCCTGAAATAGATTCTTGTGTCCCCTGTGAAGTCCTTTTGCGTAGAATAACAGTACATCAGGAAGATAGGACCACCAAGACATTTCACCACCAACAGTAGCAGCCTTTGAAGAAACTCGTCTGGGACCAAGTTCAATATTCTCCTCCTGGCGTTTCCGGGCATCACCGAGCACTTCATCACAATACTTAGCAATATAGAAGTATCCTTTCTCCCATTTGGGCTGCAGTTCCCTCACCCTCGTATAAAGACTTATGACATCTTCCTTCTGTTTCTGGCCAGTGTAATGAATCCACCTTGAGTACAAAAGGAGAGTCTTCGCAATATCTCTGTTCTCATTTGGAGATTGACTTTCACAGACAATAGGTGCTGGGTTAAGTGGTACTAGGGAAAGGCTAGTAATAGATGACAGAGCAGCACAGCCTAACACTTCAACGGGCATGTTCAAGAGAGATTGCTGTAATACTGCAATGGCACCATCTGACCGCCGGGTACTCCAAAGAAGTTTTGCATTTTCCATGTGGACGTTAGGAGCACCACAGGCCTGGGCTTCTAAAATTGCTCTGTTGGCTGTTTCATAGTGACCAGCCAAGCGACATAACTTTGAATATTGAAGCCAGCAGTTACCAACTTGAGGACGAAGACTGCTTGCACTGAAAACCAGTCTCCTCAAAGCTAGTAGTGGCTCTCTAGCCCATAGTGAAGATTGTGTAAATCTGATACGATTATCCCAGTTTTCAACCAATTTGGAGAAAGCTAAATCACCCAAATGAAATGATTTCTCTAAGAAAGAGTCATCACCTAAAAGAGAATGGAAGTCCTCCAACTCCCGTAGAAAGTGAAGTTTTACAACGAATGGGTATGCCCGCATGTAAGAATCCATCCCTGCAGCAGCTAAAGGGGCAATTAATGACTGCTTGGATAAAGCAATTTTCTCTGCAACTGAGAAGTGATCCCTCTTCATCATTGCTTGAAGAATCTTTGCAACATCCAAGTCAAATGAAGCATTACTTTCAGAGCTGCTGCAAACTAAACCTTCTTCATCAGCTCCACTAAGGTACTCATTCATCAAATCCCACCTGCCAAGCCTCCAGGCTGCCTGCACACCTTGCATGGACCATGCTTTCTTGTACTGAGGAATCCTAGAAATCAAACCATCAACATGAGTGACCATGGCCTGAAGATGGCACATGTTCAGTAAACAGTTAAGGACATCTGAATGCCTCTGAACTGAGGTTGGCTCCATCTGCAAAGCTTGTTCACAGGAAGTCAACACATCAGCCCAGTTACCAGCTTTTTTGTTTATTAGAAGTTGATCTTGCAACCTCAAAGATTTACTTAAACAGGACAAGCCAAACAACCCATCTGGTTCATCCAAACAGCTGTATATTTCCATAAGATGAGAAACATCTTCGTCCTGAAAGATGCCACTCCTCTCAGCAGCAGGATTGAAAGCACCTGACTTTTCCCTCACATAGGATTCAAAGTACATCAAGGACCTTGCATAAGCCTGACACCTAAAAGAAGCACTAGCAAGAGTCACCTTTGGAATTGCAGAGAGAAGCTCAGAAACATATTTACACTGTACAAGGAGTTGGTCCTGATATGTCAAGGAATTTGAAGTTGGATCCTTTGAGTTCTGTTGCTTAGATGCTGATGAATTAGAAAGGGAAAGTGCAAGCCCTTGTTCAACATCATCCACCCATTGTCCAAGATTATCAAGAAGAGTAAACACAGCTTGAATACAAACTTCACTTTGACCACCACTGTATCCATGAACTGGAGCACCACTGTTCTCTGATGCAGCTGCATCAAGAACTGAAAGGATTTCTTCTGTTATACTGTGCCGTGCCTCCTGTGTTCCATGACAGACAGCATTAAGAACTAAGTATGGAAGCAAATATATTGCTGTTTGCATATCATGGCGTATAATACCTCGACAAGCATTAAAGATGCTTGCACGAGATCCAGTAGCATGCATAGTCAGTTTCCTAATCCAAAAGAATATCCATCTTCTAAATGACATAGAAGGGCGGTAAATTGGGCCAGCAGATGTTGATTCGGGCACTTTAGGAAGCTGAAACCTAGATGTTAAGCATGGGGCAATTATCTCTTTCACATAATTAGAGAACCGGTCCCATAATTTTTGGCCTCTATTGTTCATCACATTACTACAATTGGATCTCTTAATTTTGGATGTAAAACTGTTACTATTATCCTCATCCTTCTTTTCCTGTGATGTGGAAGCTGGAGCATTCTCATCCAGCGATGCTTCACAACCAGCAAATTTTAGTAACTCTTGTATAGCCAATGCGGCAGAGTCTTGAATAACAGTATCAGGAGCTGATCTAAATGCCCGAGCTAGGTGTTTGTGGATCAGTTCAAATATGAGGTCATCATCAGAACATTGAATTTTGAAACGTTGACATGAAAAGCTTTTTACTTTAGCAGGGTCAACAGCACCAAGGGCTCCGAGACAATCAGCACAAACCAACTTCAACCGCTGCCCAACTGCAGTCCTTGACTCTTCTGCACATCCTCTTAACAGTGATGTGATCAACAAACTCAAGACATCCAAGTCTGAACCAGATTCAGCAGTGATTAGAGCGGTAACATCCTTCCATCTCAAGTTCAAAAGCTTGCAAAGCTCACATGCTACCATGTACCTCACATTTAAGTTCTCGTGATTTAAACCATCCACTACATCTCGCAACTGATCCTTCAAATTTGATGACCCACGTGCATCCTCAATCGCTTTGTTCACTTCCTTCAAAGCAGGTATGCTGGGTAACGGGGGGAACTCACATATATGCTGTTTTAGGATAGCCGTGTTCTTAAGACTCAGTTCTTTCAAAATTTCTACCACTTTGTCCAAGTGTGTGGAGGAATTTTCTTTGTCTCTTTCCAAGAACGGAAGAAGGGAGGCAAAAACTTGAGAAATTATATGCTTAATGCTAGATGGTGATACTTCAGCCAATTGTTTTATGAAAAAGTGCAAGACAGACAGACCCTCCTTTTGCAGTGATTCATTACCTATTGCATGCATCAGAAGAACCATCAATTTTGGTACATAAGTATTAAGATGAGAACCCATCATTCTAATAAGCATCTCAATACGCTTCAATGCTTGTCTCCGAAGCACAAAATCGTCAGCATGGAGCAACTTCCTGTCTATACTATTAAGGAGGCCAACAAAATGATTCCTCAAAAACCCTGGAAGATCATCTCCACCAGTGAGAACAATAGCAATGCCTTTAATCATCTGAGGCACTCTTGCTAATCTGTAAAAAAATTAGAAAAGAATGAGAAAGGACAAGTAAAACTCATGTACTCTTAATCAGCAATAGTTTGCTTCCATTATCACTATCAAATTATGAACCCTTTGTTTGCCTTTCAAAGATGGCTATAGGAGTATCATAGTACGTAGGGATTCACTGCAATAGTTTCTAATAAACAGCAGCATGGAACAAAACCATTCTACAAACTAGTCAATGATAAAAGAAAATGAATATAAACAATTGATTACCTAAAGTATGTGATCCTTAATATTAGCTAAATCTAGGGAGAAAGCTCATATGAGTTATCAATATTAATGTCCAGTTTTGAAAGTTTCAACCATAATGCCATAGAATATCAAATTCCAGAGATACACTCAGTTTACCTTATATTTATCTCATCTGAATCACCACCATCTGTAAAGCATATAAGTTCATCTAGAAGTGCAGGTAAAGCAGCTGCAAATATTTCCTGCTTGTTGGAACCAGTTTGTGCATGGTAAAACTGCACAGAAGCAAGTAACTTTTGGTCATCTGCTTGATGAAGAGCAAATGCAAGCACTTTTGGCAGCCAGTTAACTATAAGTGGCACCATATCAGTGTTCAAACACTTGGCCAACTCATGTAAGGTGTCAACTGCTTGATTGTTGTCCTGATGACAGACCACAAGCTTTGGGAGAACAAAAGGGACCATTTTCTTCACAAGTTCTTCAGTCTCAATGCCAAAAACAGCTTCCGCAAACTCCTTCACTAAAACCGGACGGCTCGCAAGTCTCTCAGAGATATAATCATACAGTTCGGTACAAATATGAACATCTTTTAAAAGAATTAGCTCCAGACCTCCTTTCAGATGGAAATAGCAAGCCTTGTGTATTAACCTTGATGCATTCATTCTTACCGCCACATGCATGCTATCTAGCCGATCAACCAACAAAATTAGACAATACAAGAACATTTTGCTATCTACATTAACAGCAGACATTATTTCCGCTATGCATTCCATTAGAGTCTCTAATATCTGAGGACTTTCTGCTACTGTCATGGCATGTTGAATTGTATCCAAGAATTTCTGCTCCTTGCTTTTGTCAACATCTCCAGGAAAAATCAAACTCAAAATGAGATTGTCTGCAAATGAACTAATCTGACTGCAAAATGCTTCTCTCAATTCCTTGCTCCTGCTAATTAAAAGAAACTCTACACATTTTATCCACTGAAATCTAGTTTGAATCAGATTATCCGCAGATCCATGTGCAAGGATGCGATGAATAACTTTCACGCAGGAAATTTGGACATCATGTGATGACTCATCAAACAGAAGTTCAAAAAATAAAGACTGAAGTTGAATAAGATTACATTCCAAACTAACATCTACATTTGCTCCATGCACATTAGCTTGGTGAATAATTGGAGGATGCTGCTCACCATGATTGCGAATAAAATTTCTGTCACATTTTGAGCATCTGAAATTTTGCAGTAAACAATCTACCGACCAACATGGTTTTCCATCTTTTACATTCAGAAATAATTTGCATTCATCTGTATGTAAGCCAGAGGTAGCTCCTCTGCATCCATAAAGGCATGACAACATACCAAGTGTTATGGGAACCAATTTCTTTACCTTCTCATTATCTCTCCTTATGTACCTGCATAACAGATAGGGAAAATGTAACAAACAGAAGATTTGTCTGTGCATCATTTGTTAAAAGAGATACAACTTTCCTCCATGTATATATCAATGTGATGGGAAATTTAACTGACACATACATAATGGCAAAAGAACTGCTTAAGAACAGGAGAGTTGTCATAATATTGGAACAGGAAAAACCTTGGAAACAGAAAACCTCTAATCAAACAATCTTGATGAAAGATGAGGTATAAAAGGGAAACACACTTCAAAGAACAAGATTTTGCCATTTGAATTTTAAATGATGGGGAAAAAAAAAGAAAGAAAGATAGAAAAGGAAAAAGAAATGCTTGTTCCAGACATAATCCATCCTAGAAAAAGGAAGCAACAGTTTGGAGGAAAGGAAAAAAAAATAGCAAACATGTTCTTTCAATTACCTCCTGCAATTCAAATATCAACATCTCGTCGATGAGAGCCTTCACGTTAAACAAACAGCTACAATGAAACTAACCAAATAACAAGCCTGACCAAACACATTATCTAAATCATGTACGCAAAAAACATTTACTTAGTTACTTACTCAATCTTTTGAATGACAGGAGATGATATATCAAGAGTAGACCAGAAAAGCATCACTGGCATAGAAATGACAGCTTCAGTTCTTACTTTTTCAGCTTCATCATGCAGACCCATATCTAAAACTTCAAGAACAACACTGCTGCTCAAGTTTGGGCCTAGCTTGGATAATACTTGAAGAGAAAGGCATTTTGCTTTCCATGGGCAATGGTTATCAACAGCAGGTAGCATATGAGTCCAAGGAAGTTTAAGCACTACACAAAGGTCTTCACGGTATCGCTTATCTTGCAATAAGTTGTTGTTTTCCTTGAAAGCAGATCCTGATTGAGAAGACATTAGCATGAAATATTAGATACCTCAAACATGGAGTATAAGTGAATTTAAGGATGAATCCAGAAAAATCACCATACTTGGTTTCTTTTCATCTGTTTAAACTCCTAGACAAACCTAACACCCAGCTCCAACTTAATACACAAAAGAAATAAGAGAGGATTTACCAGGAATCTAGAATGCTACCAGCAACAATATATTGAGAAATTAAACATTTGACAAGAAATGCATATTAAAAAATACACTACTTGAATCGACAAGCTGCCCAAAACATTATGATATTCTGTTCAAGACATGTGATATCACGTAAGCTGGGCAAATAAGGCCCAACAGCAAACCTTATATGTACTAGTCACCAAATAAAATTAGAGGCAAAACAATGCATCCAATAGAAATAACAAAATGTTTATTACTATTACTATTATTATTATGAAAGTACAAGGTAATTGACAGTGCCAATGACAGCAAGATACAAAGCTTACTTTGGGAAAGCAATATACTGTGAATTCCTTCCAGGTAGGTGGAGATATCTATGGTAATTGAATTTCCTTCTTTAGCCTATAATAACATAAAAAGTTAGTTCACTGAAAGAGAAACAAATTGTATGCCAGGAATTTTCAGCTACAGCCTTCCTACCTGTTCAACTATCCAAGGAAGCCATGTATGCATCTGCTGAAAAATTCTGAGATATATATCAGTTTCTGGATAAATAGAAAAGGTAATGCATAGCATGCTAAGTGCAGATAAAGCGGCCATCGGTCTCAAACTCAGCAAAGCATCACTAACAGCAGGAGCATTTAATGATTGGACAAATGAAAGAAGAGATTTATTCATATGATCAGCATAATCCTCTACCCTTTGGCAAGTAACTATACCACTATATTTGCATTCCATCTCAAGACTGGCAACAATTTCCTCATTCACTTTTTGCCGCTTGATTGTTGGATTATGAACGTCCTCAATGGGCCTCTTTAGGCCAAGCCTCATGCTTTGAATTGACTGATCATTGGATGCTAATGTGGTTAAAGTGTTATCATTTCCTTGGACTCCCCCAACAAGATGTGGACCAAGTGTAGATAGAGCTACTTGAAAGCAATCTATTAGAGGCCGGAATAGGTCTTCTAGTTGATAAAGTGCAGATATTAGATATTCTGGCTGCCAGATATGCGGAGGACAAACTCGCGCAATCCTAGCATAGGCACTGCATAGTGCAACCTGTAAAAGGAATACTATTAGAACCTGTTGAGCAATTCACAGCTTAAAATGTATCAGACTTCCTGAAAAGGGTAGGAACAAACAATGAAAACCAACAAATAGCTCCCTAGTTAACAAAACTTTTCCAAAGAAATGCTAGTTTCAATGTTAACCTTAAGTTCCTGGCTTTTGGTTCTCGACAACGATCGGCGGAATACACTGACTAAATCAGCAGCGGTAAGTTTGACAACATCTTCTGGGCAGCTAGAGTAGAGTGCATTGAGGCAAATACCCATCGAAGAATCATAAGCCATGTTTCTGCAAGGGAGCTTTATCTTAATTTAGGGAGTAGGAAACATCCTTATTTATTCACTTAAAGAACCTTTCAAGACAATCTTCTAAATGTATTGGAAGCAGGGTTTTATAAGAAAATTACTTCCGAAGGAGGCATCCATAATATACAAACACCTCAATCATATGAAACCAATTTTTTAAAAAAAATAATAATAAAGTAATCAAATATTCAAACCTGAATACAGGAAGCCCCTCCTTGTCCACATTCAGGATAGTACATATTGACAGGATTAAATTGTAATAAGGAATGATATCATAGTTTGTAACAGTTCCAAGGATGTGTACAAAGTCAAAGCATGCCTTCCAAAATCAAAAATAAATAATCAGGTACAGTTTTTCAGTAAAACTGAATGAAAGTGTGAAACTCTTAAACTCCAATTTCCATGAATCGTTCATTACATACCATGTGAAGATCAGAATCCCCATAGCATAAGAGCGAACATGCAGCAGAAACAAACGACACGCCGATCAATCCTTCAACATAAAGCGTTCCTTTGGTGATACATTTACTGATAAGCTTCAAAATCCAAGTAGCAAAAGGCTGCCACCTCGCTTGGCCACTGAGGTCAATCAATAAACCATAACCATCCAACGGTTTGAGCGTTGCCGGTAGATCTCCTATTCCTGAGAACGAGTCGCAGAAACACTTAATCGTGAACTTAGAAGTTGATGATCCATCATTGCAATCATGTTGATGGCAAAGGGAAGCCACGTGTACGACATCTACAAGCGCAAAGAGCTTATTGATTTCAAGCACAACAAAAAACACTTACCTAACACTAAATTTTTTCAACACTAGAGTTGTGAATTGCAGTTACCTTGAACGGCGAGCATGGCGTCAAGGAAGAAGTGGCGGAAAGCGTCGCGAGCACCGGTACGAAGCAAGGAGAGAAGAGATCCAAGAGCTTCGAAGAAGACAGCATGACGAGAGCGGAAGAGAGGATCGGAGAAGAAAGGGAGAAGGCGAGCGAGGATAGGGAGAAGGGAAGCAGAGTCGGAGCCGTGGAAGAAGACGCCGGGGAAGTACTTGGCGGTGTGAGAGACGAGCTTGACGACGGCGATGGCTTCTCTCTCATTGGCGGAGGAGTAAGGGAGCAGGTATGCGTTGATAAGATTAGGGAGCACGCTACGAAACCTGACTTCCAAAGCGTCGTCGTCTGAGGCAGTTACATTATTGTTAGTGGTGGTGGTGGTGGTGGTTGGAGTTGAAGAAGAAGCCGCAATGCGTTCTCGAAGCTCGTGCACTAAGCTCGAAAGCTTTGCCTTTGCCATCTATTATTACTGTTACGTTCTCGCAATGCCTTCACTTCATTTCATTCTCATTTTTCCCTCCCAAAATGTTCTGTCAATTCCTTTTCAATATCTTTCTCTCTTACATTCTCCCTTCCCTTCCCTTCCCTTCCCTCTCCCTTTCCCATTATACTCACTCCATGCTTGTTATTTTGGGCTGGGACACTCGATGCTTTACTTTTTCCCGGTTTTTCTTTTCCTGAGCCTATTGACAAAAGCCCATAAAAATGGGCTTCACAATATTATGGACCGATTAACAACCCTAGGTTAGTAGAAAAACGGCCCAGATCCAAAAACTTGGAACGGCTTGGATTTTTAATTTTTAATTTTTAATTGATACTTTTACCCAAACATATTGTTGTCTATCACTCTATTGTTAATAAAAAACTTTTTAACCAACTTAGTTGATCAAATAGTTATTTCACTTGTCTGTCTGTTTAAATATGTGTTAAAATTCGAATCCCACTTAAAAAAATAGACATAATTAAACGACGATGTAAAATAATTTATAATATCAGTTAATCAAAATTAACCTTATAAAAAAATAAAAATATATTAAAATTAAACTTATAAAAAAGAAATATATAACTATCCATTCTCAATTAATGCAATCGCTTTATTAATTTTTATTTTTTTTTAATATAACAACACTATCAAATCTTATTTCATTAAGTGAGATGATTAATCAAACAATGACAATGTATATTAATATATATTATGTCTATAGTAAAATTATTTATATGCTAACCTCTCTTAACCACTTTAGAAAATGATTTTTTTAAATTTATTTTTTCTCTCTCATAACTTGTCAATCTTATAATTTTTTAATAACATAAAAATAAAAAAAATCACAATG
>NC_029793.2:141923152-141935395 GCF_000816755.2 Arachis ipaensis | reverse complement strand
CGCCAAGGCCCACATAAGCAAAGCGGCTGTATGAATACCAAATTAATTTATTTTTGAGTAAAGTATATATTTTTGTCTTTAAAGTTTGGCAAAAGTTTTAAAAATATTTTTAAATTTTATTTTATTTCAATTTTGTCCGAAAAATTTTCGATTTGCATCAAATATATCCTTGATGGCTAATTTTTCTAAAAATTGAAGACCAATTCAATAACATTTCATAAGAACAACCCTCAATATAAGCAAATCAAGCATCATTTTCATGCGTTATTGTTAGATTAGTCTTAAATTTTTTGAAAATTTAGTCGTCGGGGGTATATTTGATGCAAATCGAAAACTTTTAGGACAAAATTGAAACAAAATAAAACTTAAGGATATTTTTAAAACTTTTACCAAACTTCAGGAACAAAAAATATACTTTACTCTTTATTTTTTTCACAAGACAAATAGGGAGTTTCCATTCATGAATAGGACCCATAATATTTAAACCAACAATGCTAGAAAACCAAGATCATATCAGCCAAAAACTAGTTAAATGTCTCTGGGCTGGAACCGAAAACCCAAATCAATTCAGCACCATCCCAAAATTGACCCAGACTAAACTAGAATCACCCTTCCCAAAAACCTTACCTTTGCTTTCACCGTTTTACCACACAGAAGTTTGAAAATCATCTACACCTGCGCCACGCCTCCGGAACATCGCGCAACCCTCTTCCCTCTCTTCTTCGCTGCGATGCCGCTCCTAGCCTCTCCGCCCATCGCGCCTCCGCACACGGTACCAGAGCGACGCGACTCTAATTACCTAGCATTTACCCTAATTTTTCAAAATTCTCCGTTTCACCCCACTGCCTCTTACGACCAGAGCTTATCACCTCCCACCTCAATCCCGTCGGCGAGCATCCCCAACGGCGGCGTATCCCCCACCCGGCGCATCTCCCAACGGCGGCGCATCACTCTCTCGACCTCGCACCCGGCGTCTTCAACAACCACTGTCTGCACCGTGTAGTCCGCCGAGCTCCACGTCAGCACCATCGGATGCGAGTCTGACCCTATTCAAACTTGCTGTCGCGGGTTCGTCTTCACTGTTGGCTCGGTCGAAGCTCCCCATCGTGCACCATTCAACGCCTCCGCGTGAAGGCCAGCAGGACCCGTCTCCTCCAGTTCCGTCGCTTGCTGCTGCTCTACAACCTCCTCAGGCGGCTGTAACAGGTAAATGGATAGGTATGGTTTCGTTTGACAGTAAATGTTACTAATCTGTGCTAGGATTCAGGAACTGTGGTGGTAATCAATTTGATTTAATTTTGCTAATTTGCTATATGTTGCTGAATTGCTGTAATTAGAAATCGAATGTTGTTGAAATTATGATTGGATGTTGCAATTGTTAGAGATTGGATGTTGCTTTTATCTGGGTTGGATATTGTAATTGTAATTGTTAGAGATTAGATGTTTCTGATCTGTTCTAGGGTTTAGATACTAGGAATGGTGTTCATATGAGATGCTCTTTGATTTTGCTAAATTATTGATTCTGTGTGTCATGCTGGATTTCTGTTGTATACAGTAGCTGATGTTCTTCCTTGTGGTTTGGGAGTTTCAGAAAAAAAAAAGTTAGTTATAACTTGGTTTGAATGTGGCCATTTAACATTGTAGCATCAAAAAGTGATTTTTTGGACGGATTTGTTGGAATTTTAACTTGATCTATTGGTAATTTGGTAGCTATGAGATGATTGTCTAGTTGGACAACTGTATGGTTCTTTTATTTGAGATTGGGTTTTTTTTTATTATAGATTGGATGGTTCTTTTGTTAAACAAATGAATGTTTCTTTTTATACTAAATTGATTATTCTTTGAAATGAATCATCATTTAAGGTGGAAATTAACTTTGAAGTCATTCAACGCATGTGGTATTTATTGATTCAATTGTTGTGACTTATGAGCATTTTTATAGTTAATATACAATAGACATAGATGGCTGTTATTTGTTGCATACACTTTGACCGTAATTGCTTTGTTTTGCTTTCACTTTCTAGGGGAATCCTGAAGAGCCGAGCGCAATGTCCAAAAATCTACGTCAGATTTTTTTTTTTGTTAAACAAATGAATGTTTCTTTTTATGCTAAATAGATGATTCTTTGAAATGAATCATCATTTAAGATGGAAATTAACTTTGAAGTAATTGAACACATATTGTACTTATTGATTTAATTGTTGTGACTTATAAATATTTTTATAGTTAATATATAATAGACATAGATGGATATTCATTTGTTGCATACACCTTGACGTAAATAAATTAATAAATACTATGTATATGGATATGCATGCCAAATTCTCATTATTCTGACATGTTGCATGTCCAACCATGTCTCTGTTATCTAGTTCCAAATAGAATTTTTTTCTTTAATTCACAAGGTGAGAAGTTCTTGAAAGTATGAAATTTTTCTTATATTTTCTTCTGATTGTATTTTTCATTGAGTTTAAGAGGAAAGATGAAGAATAAAGAAAACCCTTTTATTTAGATACTAGAAGCCAAGTATAGCATGAAGAAATCATTTCTTTTTTCTTTTGATTTTAGTTAATCTTTTGGTTTTTATTTTCTTGATTTGGATGATAATTTCAAAACTAAGAAGGACTTTTCGGCTAAAAAATTTAAGATGTTCAAACAAAAAATGCAAAATTATAATGTTATTTGGGTGGAGGTTGCAAAACTAAGAAGGACTTTCTTAGTAGATGTTACTTCTGTCAACCATCAAGATGTTCTTTTTTCATACTAAATAGATGTTATTTTAATAGAAGCCATGTGAATGAAAAATAAAAAAAAGCTTATCCCACATAAATAACTATAAAATTGTTATCATGCTAAGATGTAATGAAATGAATCTTAATATTCATTCAACTTATCCATACAATTTACAATGTTGTAGATACAGAAATTCATCATAACCAAAAGTAATACAAGAAAAATCATCTATTTAATATAAAAATCTATTTGTTTAACAAAAGAAACATGTGACGTCATGTGATGTAAATTGTTGCATAAACATTCAAATTGCCTACAAGAAGAAAGATACTAAATAGGACCAAAATAAAATACATCCAATTCTTAAAATATTATAAAAATTCACAACTATAACTCAAGAAAAATCTTCAAAATATATCAAAAGTGTTTCAAAAGGTAACATTATCACATTTGTTTAACTGAGCTATGTTTGGGAATGAGTTGAAGTGGTATTGGATAGAACCACAACAGGGGAATATCAACTACAAAGATGCTGATGAAATATTAGACTTATGCCTTAAGAATAAGATAGAAACCCGCGGCCACTGCATCTTCTGAGAAGTAGAAGGCACAGTTCAGCAGTGGATCAAATCACTGAACAAAGACGATTTGATGAAAGCGGTCCAAAATCGGTTAAGCAGCCTCTTGAATCGGTACAAGGGCAAGTTCAGGCACTATAATGTTAACAATGAAATGCTGCATGGTTCATTTTATCAAGACATGCTTGGTAGAGACATAAGAGCAAACATGTTCAAGACAGCACACCAATTAACAAACATGTTCAAGATCAACACCAGAGAAATACATTCAACAGATTCTTGATTTGTAACACCAAGGTGCACCGGTTGGTGGAATTGGAATTCAAGGACACATAGATAGTCCTATGGGGCCTATTGTTTGTTCTGTACTTGATAAATTAGAGACTCTTGGTTTACCAATATGGTTCACTGAACTTGATGTTTCTTCAAGAAATGAGTATGTTAGAGCTGATGATTTGGAAGTTATGATGAGAGAAGCCATGGCACACCCTTCAGTAGATGGCATAATGCTTTGGGGATTCTAGAAATTGTTTATAAGCAGGGAGAATTCCCACTTGGTGAATGCAGAAGGTGATGTTAATGAAGAAATAAAAAGGTTACTTTGTCTTAAACAAGGTGGTTGTCTCATAGCCATGGTTGCGTTGATGATCAAGGACTATTCAGCTTCAGAGGCTTTAGAGGAACATACAATCTGCGAATCGTGAGGGGGAGGGCTGCGGCGGTGGTGGCGGTGGTGCGAATCACAACGAGAACGGCGGTGCGGTGGTGACAAATCGCGATGAGGAGGCTGTGGTGGTTGGCGGCGCTGCGAATCGCGACAAAAACGGGTCTGCGGTGGTGACGGCTACAAATCGCGAGGGAGGCGTTGTGGTGTTTGACGGCAGTGTAAATCACGAGGGAAGATGGCACTCCCGAGGGACGACGATGGCGAGAGTAGTTCCAGTGGGGCGGGACACCATCGCAGAGCGTTATCGCGATGTAGGAGAGAAGAATACAGGATTATGGGGTTGTTTTACAAAACCTAATTTTTCAAACAAATCATTAATGTCAATTATTTAAATTATAATTTAATAAAATAAATTAATTATAATTAATTGAGTTGTTTACTTTTTGGTTGATCGTCTCTTGGTTCCATATACTTTTCCTATTTAAATAGGCCAAATTACATATAAAGGAAGGTGCATCTTCTATTCACACTGTATTTGGATTAGTAAGAGCCATTTGAACTAATTCATGAGTTACTCTATTACCATTCCTTTTTACATGAGAATAATCTACTGATCTAAGGCTATTAGTTAAACTTAAACAATCACTAATAAATAAACCAAAATAATTTTTATGGACTTTTTTTTCTTTAAGAATTTGAATGACTTTAATATTGTCACTTTCAAATGATTATATCAAAACAGTAATATTCACAGGCCTTTTCTAAACCCATAAGATATGCAAGTGCTTCAGATTCATGAGATTAAATGGATAAAAAAAATTTGCATGTGGATGCCATCCAACTATGCCTTCACTGCTCTGAAACCATTTCGTGCCTGCCCCGTCCTGGAATGGGCCAACTCGGGTGTATCATCAGCGAGTTGCTCACTTCATGTGTGTCGGTCATGAAGTGCCTTATTTTATGGTTGGTGATTTTGGCATGGCGTGTATCAGATACCAGCCCCTATTTCGTAGCCATCTAACATGAATTGGTGCCTATTTTTATTTCATTAGTAAGAATTGTAAATTGACCATGCACAATTTAAAAGAAATTTTCATCTCTGCGTATATTAAAAAATAAAGAATTTTTCATGCATATATAAATAAAAAAATCCCACAATAGACATAGCACTAAAACTAAAAATACCCATGATTGTAACCGAGGAACCTAGGAACATAAGACCACATGTCATCCTTATCAGTTGACGTGTAACATTATGCCTCCAAAGTCCAAACTGCAGGGATTAAAAGTTTAAAACTGAACTGAAGAAGATCAAAGACATTACAGAGAAGCATACTTGGAATGCAATTGATACAATAATTCTTGTGAGCGTATCCATCTTTGTTCTTCATTGATTTAGTGTCGGTGCTACAATACTCTCCCCGTGCTACAATTCCAAGAAAATAGGAACAAATAGACATAAATAAGGTAAGCATCAAAGTGGTCCCTGAAGTTACCCTCGAGGCTCAAAGTAATCCCTGAACTTAAAAATTTATCGAGATCGTCCCTGAAGTTGATCTCCGGTACTTATAGTGGTCCTTCCGGTGAATTTTGTCCAGCTGGCGTAACTGGAAAGCTGACCTGGCGTCGTTGGTGACACGTTAGCAGCGCAACGGCTAGCTGACGTGGCGCAGTAAACATTTTGGACTCAATTTGGTCCCTAATTTTAGGTTAAAAACCCTAACTCCCAATTGACTCTCTTCTCCTTTCTTCTCCATCGCACACGTTGTTCTCCTCTACTCTCCGTCACACTCTTCACTCTTCATTTCTCCCTTCGATCGTCATCTTTCTCTGCGTCTATTGGATTCCGTAAACGATGATGTCCCCGAACAAATTCCCGGCGGATCGAGGCTCTCCTCCTCAACCTCTAAGGTAAAATTGTATCTCAAGAGAAAAACCTAAAATTCTCCCCATTTCTCTAATATTTTGCTTTTGGATATGCACATTATGAAACGGTTATTTCTAATTTGTGGCAATATTTATTATTATTGGGTTTTATCCTGTGACAATGGAATAGGAGATTTCTGCTTTATGGTGTTTTTTAGTGCGCCAATGTTTTAGCATTTGATTGTAGTCGTTATCTTAATGTTTCAGTTGTTTTAAGAACTCGGTTGTAGCCACTGGTTCAAACTTTTTATGATGATTATTCCTACCTTACCATGTTGTCTAATATGTACTAGATTAGTTTGATTTGTGTTTGTAGTTGGCTCAGTGCTAGTATGTTACTGTGACACATTGACACAGTAGACAAGATAATAATGATAATATAAAAAAGTCTTGGGTGGTCTGGTCTTGGGAGAACAAGATAGTGGATGCTGGATTAAGAAGATTATATTGGATGTTTGGTAGGAAAATATTTAAAAATGGGCGTTTCTAACTTGTAGACAAAATTAGTAAGAAGAGCTTGGATTTAGATGGTGTGTTTCAGTGTTTGTGGATATGGTTTCTGGTAAGATACAAAGATATTGTTTGATTTATGTAGTTGATGTGGTGCAGTAGGGAAAAGCTTTATTGTACTCAGGAATTTCTGAGTCTCGTGACATTCTACTATCCCATACTGATTAGTGACTGGGTTTGTTCTTAGCGTGCTGATGATAATCTTCCGTTTGTAGACAAACAGCATTGCAAATTATTCATGTTACTGCAAATTTCATGAGGATATGGTCGATATACTCCATGTATCGCTATTTAACCCAAAGTGGAGCTTCGGTTGTTCTTTTCTTGTTTGCCTGCATAGCTCCTGCAGCAATCCTCTTTTTGATTTTGCAAAAGTCTTGGAAGGGCAAGTCACTTTCTAATACACAGGTAAATTTAACTGTTTTCATCTTAGGGCAAAGTGCTATATACAAACCAATACATTCATATCCAAAGGTTTTAGTGATATGAATAGTCCTTGACTAGTACCATTTGTTTTTCAGGTTGTGCCATCCATAATAAATGGTGCTATAATAGCACTGTATTTTGTCTTGTGGGGAAAGGGATTGAGATCATGTGGACCAGATTGGTTTTAGTATGCTTGTAGAAAATTTTAGTTTGTAAGATTAGTGTGCCATATTATTAGTCTTTAACTATGTCTTTTTACTCATGCAACATCTTGAATGAAATTCATTCGCATAGAACCCTGATAACTAATTTACAGTTTGTCATTGACCCATTGTTGTCAGCTGCCATCATTATATAGTTATTTCTTCATTATATTAGTATTGCGCATGTTGAGTGATGCTTGAAATCAGATTTTTTATTTTTTATTTATGAACTTAACATAGTTATTCTCTTTCTTACTAATTCAGAGCAATACTGTCTGAGTATTCTGGTGCTGTCCTTGGGGTACTATCTACACTGTTATATGGGAGGAGAAGAAATTTGTGGAAAAAGGTGAAACTTTCAGATTGTAACATTCATAGATATATCATACAAATGTGTCCTCATTATGCTTCCAAATGATCGTGGGTTATTGGAGCTCCTAGCTGCATTGCTAGCGCTAGCCATAACGTGTGGTTTTCGAAGATGAAGAAGACACTGAAAACTCACATCTGGTGCGACGGAGAGTATAGGAGAACAGCGTGTGCCATGGAGAAGAAAGGAGAAGAGAGTCAATTGGGGGTTAGGGTTTTTAACCTAAAATTAGGGACCAAATTGAGTCCAAAATGTTTACTGCGCCACGTCAGCTAGCCGTTGCGCTGTTAACGTGTCACCAACGACGCCAGGTCAGCTTTCCGGTTGCGCCAGCTGGACGAAATTCATCGGGAGGACCACTATGAGTACCGGAGATCAACTTCAGGGACGATTACGACTAATTTTTAACTTCAGGAATTACTTTGAGACTCGAGGGTAACTTCAGGGACTACTTTGATGCTTACCTCGACACAAATATTAGAGGGATAAGTAAACTACAAAGAAAAAAAAAACGAATTATTAAGTTGTCGTATCTTAAAATATAAGAATATTTTTATTGTTAATAAATTTAAAAACAATTAGAGTGAACTACCAACTCGACTCCTGTCCATTTCGCAGAATAACAAAGTAACCCCTGACAAATAAAGCAATCCACTTCAGTCCCTGATCTATACTTTTCGTGGCACAAGACGGTCCCTATAGGTGAATCTTCGATAACTACGAACGAAAAATGCTGAGCTGTCAAGGTGAGCATGTGTTAGCTTGCTGATGTGGATGAATGCTGCAAACGTGGACACCTCAAATGGTTAGGGGACCGGGTTAATTGTCTCCATCCACGTCAACCAAAAACGTGGTCGTTTTAAGGGAAGGAATTAACAGTGATCATCAACATGGAACCAACCAAACCAATGGGTATATCCCTGGCAGGGTTCTTGGTTTCCTCAACCATAGTTGCCACCATGTCGAAGCCTGTATAAGACCAATGCACAACCGTAGCAGCATTGAACACTCCCTTCATCCCATAGGGAAGAATCGCGTTAGGTTTGAGGCTTTACCGTGAACAAATCCAACTACGATGATGAACACAATAACAAGTGTAGTGGCAATGGAGCTTAGCCAATTCAAGATTGAGGTATTCCTAGTGCTGGTCATTGCAAATAAAAAGAACGACAACAGCAATTGGATCCAGCATGTTGAATCATTCTTGGAAGAAATTCACCCGGATCCAGAAGAAATTCGGACCGTTCATGATCATACTGGCAAAATAAGAGGACCATGAACGGCCGAGGCCGGCAACGCCTACAACAGCCTCGAGGAGGATGTTTCCGGCGGCAAGGAAGGCAATGAAGTCACCAAGCTCGATGCGGAGGAAGGAGAAAGAGCCGCCGGCGACAGGAACGTCGACTGCGAACTCGGTGTAGTAGAGGGAGGAGAGGAGGGCGGAGCAACCAGAGATGGCGTAGGCGAGAATGATGGCGGGACCGATGTCGGTGCGGGCCTCCTGGCCGGTGATTACGAAGATTCTGGGGCCGACGACGGAGCTGAAAGCGAGCCAGGTGAGGTCCCAGGCGGTGAGGCAACGACGCATGGGATTCTCGCTAGCATGAGGGAGGACGTTGAGCTCGTTGTTGTCAAAGGAGCGGCTGAGGAGGCGATCCCTTAGACGGGGGCACGCGGAGGCAAGGGCGGCCCGGTAGGTGGTGAAGCTCTGGAATGAGGGCTCCAGAAAAAATTCTTGCTTACTCCACCGCCAGTAGCTCCGGATGCGGGCGTTGGGGATGGTGGAGGTGGGCGGTGGTGGCGGTTCCTCCATTCTGGCGTAGCAGTTGAGCGAAGATGGTAGAGGGAGGTCGTTTTGGTTGATGTGGATGGGGACAATTAACTCCTTGACCATTTGAGGTGTCCACTTCTGCAGCATTCATCCACATCAGCAAGCTAACACACGCTCACCGTGACAGCTTAGTGTTTTCTGTTCGTAGTTACCGAAGATTCACCTATAGGGACCGCCTTGTGTCACGGAAGTATGAGACAGGGACCGAAGTGGATTACTTTATTCATCAGGGATTGCTTTGTTATTCTACAAAATGGGCAGGGGCCGGGTTGGTAGTTCACTTTAACAATTAACTCTGTTAGTCACTTAGGTCCTTTGCTCCATCAACTCTAATGGAGGACAAAATGGTCCCTGACCTGACAACTCTAATAGAGGACAAAATGGTCTCTAACCCCCTCTATTGGAAACGATACTATTCTCCCCCAATTTTCATCATATCTCGCATAATCCGAATAGTCTAGCACTGCAACTTCAAACTACACAATGCATACTCTGCAACTTCAATGTACAAGAAGAAAAATTCTCAACTTGTTCTCAACCAATTCATACTCAGGAAATTAGTGACTATGTCTCTCAAGTACTTGTCGTCTTCGATTGATCCCATGAATCTAGAGAGCAAGTTCGATTTCTTAAGACCCGTCATCATCGTTGCCATCTCTCTCCTCCTCTGCCCCATCATCTCCATGGCCACATTATCCACCACTTTGATCACTTCATCTTCTTCACCGAACCAATGTTCAGTAATTGTTTCAGTTTCCATATGAGTGGCAACAGCGACATTACTCGCTATACTGATAGCTTGGATACGATGTCAAACTGTCTGCCAGCTTGGACTCTGGGAAAGAAGGAATGAAGCACTCAAGATCCATTCTAAATGAGAATTTGCATATGATGTCGAAAGAGAATATTCTCATGATGTCCTAATGTCCAACAATCTATATTGCGTGCTAGAGAGTGGAGAAATATGTGTCCTTTGGGTAGTTATGGAACTTGGTATGGAGGATGTGGTGGACATTATTAGGGTTGAAGTTGATGCTATTATCGAGGACATAGAGGTGATACTGTTCTCGAGGACGTGGAAGTGGATGCTTCTGGTAGGTGAAGTGCGGAGGAGGTGGGTGTACTAGTCACAGGGATTTGGAAAGTGTATGGTCTATGACATGTTGAGATAGGTGCGACACATGCGACAATTACACCATGACTTGATCTTGGAGTTGAAGAGGATGAAGGAGAAGATGCAAAAGAAGATTGTGAAGATGAAGAAGTAGAGTATGAATGTTAAGGTTATGCAAGATACGATAGAAATTGGGGGAGAACGGCGTCATTTCCGAACATAGGGTGTTAGCAGTGACGGACCCAGAAAATTTATGTTGGGGGGCAAAAATAATACACATTACTATCAAAAGATATATTAATTTAAATTTAAAATTATAAAAATGCATATTCATTATTCGAATACAAAAAAAAAATTACATTAGCCGCTAACTTTTTTCGCTTCAATTCTAAGAACTTCTTTTTATTAGAAGAAAAGACTAATAGAGTGACTTCAGATTCTAGTGGTAGCTTTCTTTTGAAATATTTTTTCATTATTATTTCTAAAAAATAAAAAATATATATTTTAAATTAGTAAATTGATCAATTTACTTTAAAAATTTATATGCAACATAATTACATATAATAGAATAGAATGAAAGATAAACAAATAAATAATAAGAATCACTAAATTGAGAATAAAATAAAATATATAAATTTATGAAGAGAATAAAAAATAAATTAATACCTAAATTATAATTATTTGAATTAAAATTTGTATTTGAAAATATCAAAAAGAGAAACAATAAAATTGAAAGATAGATAGAGTCATAGAGAGCTATATAAAACAAAATAAAGAATTTAAAATTTACCTTTTGATGAAGCGAAGATGACCACTAGATAAAAAATAGAAAAAGAAGATTGAAAATATGAAACTAAGAAAAGGGTTTAAGAGAATAAATGAGTGACGACTGGAATTTGAAAATAGAAGAAGACTAAATTTAATTAGGTTAACTAATAGTCAAAATAATAGAAAGATAAAATGAGTTTAGGGCTTTAATAATTGGGCTTAGTTTATTTATAGTGAGTCATTTAAAATTTAAAATGGGGTATATATATAATTTTTTTGTTTAAAATTATCAAATCAGAGTGGATCTGTGCCTGGATGTTAGGGACCATTTTGTTCCCGTTAGAGTTTCGAAATTTTTTAGAGATCAAAATGGGTAAATACTCTAATATTTAAATACTCTTTTTAAAAAATTTATTCAAATATAAAATATTTTTTGTTAATTCAAAAAAAAGAAACAAATAAATATTTGTTTCAAAATTAATTCAAACCGACCCTAAAACTAAAAATAAATATGCAATTTTTATGGGAATTGAAATGGCAAAAAGCAAAGATGATGTTGATGTGGCGCCTTAAACCACACACTGAATTGGAAGTATACCGTTATTCTTGGATTCTTGGAATAGAATCTTGGCAATTTCAACATTGCCTGAAATGGCAGCCATACAGAACGCAGTGTTTCCATCAGCATCGGTAACTTCTATGTCTTGCACATTATTCTTATACTCTTCTACCAACTGGTTTACTAAATTGATGTGAGTACATTTCCAATTAGGGTTTCTTTCGTCTTTTAACGAACCCATGGTTAAATTGTGAGGAATTTTGTTCTTATCCATAGTAATTAATAACTATCAAGTCAAAGCTTCCACTTGTAGCTTAGCAGCAGTTGTTCTCTTATTAGATTCAACTAGTGTATGTTCCCGTACTTTATACGGGATAAGATGTGAGTACATTAGGGTTTCTTTCGTCTTTTAACGAACCCATGGTTAAATTGTGAGGAATTTTGTTCTTATCCATAGTAATTAATAACTAATAACTCAAAGCTTCCACTTGTAGCTTAGCAGCAGTTGTTCTCTTATTAGATTCAACTAGTGTATGTTCCCGTACTTTATACGGGATA
>NC_029793.2:141903596-141921866 GCF_000816755.2 Arachis ipaensis | reverse complement strand
AAATATTAAAAATAATTAGTATTTGTCTTAATCAATTTGAATTTGTTAAGTGATCATCTCACTCGTCCGCTTAAAGAACTATTATGAGTTAGAATCTCGCCTTGTGTATATAGCAATTCATTGGCTAGCGATAAACCCTTAATAAATTGAGTATCAATACGTGGTTAGACTTGGTAGGAGTTTTCGAATACACGGGTACCTGACCCGTCCATACCTGGATGAAAAGGGTAATAACTTGACCCGAGTCGGGGCAGATTTTGTTCAAGACAGGCTGACAGGGTATGGTCAAGTTTAGGGTGTACCCGCCCCAAATATATACATATAAACACTTTTTAGGAATTAAGATTTGCCTCACATCACACATGATTCATAGCTTCGGTCTATACTCTATAGCCATGCTAGATAAACTCAGTCACCCTCACCTAAAATCTTCTTCTTCTCGACTTCTTCACAAAAAAATCGCATAGCTCCTGTCATGTTGCTGAGTCCATCGCCGCTTACCTATTCATAACTCCTATCTTCCTTCACAGCTAGAGACGGACCCACGTTTAATATAGAAGGGGCATTTGCCCCCACAATTTTTTTTAAAAAAGTAATACTTATATACATATATACCACTTATTATATTATATTTGTCTCAAAATAAAATATAAATAGTTCTTTTGTATTTTATGTTAAAAAATATTTTGTTAAACTTAATACATAATAATAATTATATTGTTAAATTTGATTTAGTATGAAAAATAAATAAATACACTCAAAAATTAGTGATAATTAATTATATTATATTAATAAAATTATATTTTATTATTTTAAATATTATAATATTAATTGTGTGTATGTTTCTAGTTCTTATCAATATGTATTAGATAGTTTTAATTTCAAATTTTGAATATATCTAAACCAATTTAGATTGATCAAGTGATCAACTAAGTCGTCCGCTTAAGTAAGTATTGAAAGTTCAAATTCTGTCTCGTATGTATAGCAACTCGTTGCCGACCAATTGTAGATTCTTAAATGGAATTCAAATTCATGACAGATTAGTCCTTAACTTGTTGAATATCGTGGGAAGCAAAAAAAATATCTATACCTAAACTTTATTATATTTTTATCCACATTACTAAATTTTTCTGGGTCCATCATTGTTCACACCTTATGTCATCATCGCTGCTCATTCCGTTACCGTCGTTGTTGAGCCCGTTGCCACCATTCTCCTGCCGAGTTTCTTTTCTCTAGGTAAATTTCCCTCTTTTTCTCTCTCTCTCTCTCTCTTTCTCTCTCTCATTGTGAGTCTGTTAAGTTCTTCTCTTCTTCTTCCACAGACTCATCACTTAGTCGCCTTTACTTTGAGCCTGGACGTTGCCGTTGCAGTTTCATCTGAGTCTGTCACCGAATAAAATAGAATTTTTATTCAAGTTAAAAATAGACATGCATGAGATCATTTTTGCATGTAATTTTTAAATTTTCTCATCCAAATTTGATCTATGTGGTTGAGTATTTTAGTATGGGATCATCGTAGTTTTGTTGTGACACTAATGTGATTAAAGTTTCGGTAATTTCATAACTAATATATGAGATAGACTAGATTATTAAAGTAATAAGAGAAATAACATTCAGATTTATGCGTAAAATTTATAAGAGGTTAGAAAAATATATATTTATAACCCAAATAAAAAATTGTTAGAAAATTATTATTTCTTAATATATTTATGAATAATACATATATTAATTATAATCGTAAATTAAGTAATTTCACATTAAATGACTTATATGATAGTGATGTCATTTGTTGTCATAAATGTTAAATTAAATAAGTCATTATTACTTTTAATTTGGATAAATGAGATTAAAATCATAGATACTATTTTATTTTAGTTTTAGGGTTTAATGAGTGTCACACTCAAATATAAATAATGACTTTAGAATTTTGGTCTCCAACTCATCAAACTCGCCTTCGTAATTCTTTTCCCACAGTAAAATTGTGATTCATCCCTATCAAAAATACAGAAGGTTTTTGTTGACGAAGATCAAAGAACCACAAGAGCCAAGCTCTCTGATCTCAATCATACTCTCGAATGAAGAAACGCTTCTGCGCTCTTAGTTATATTTTTTAATGATTTAACATGGATGATCTTGAGGTTGAGAAATCCTAAAAGTTTTAGTTAAAATAAAAATTTTATTCAATCAAATGATAATAAATAATTTTATTAAATTAAATTATATTAATGTGATTATTAGATGATAAAAAAAAATATCCGATCAAAAAATTATTATAAGGAGATTTATAATTAGAGAAGAAAAGAATAAAAGTATTAATAATAATTAAGAAAAAGAAACGAAGCTTGTATTAAAGAATGTTAGAAAAGAAATAATAAAGTTCATATTAATAATAATGTTGAGGAATGATGTTGCTGCTTTAAGCTTCTAACCTTCGTCTTTGGCCATCTTTTTTTCTGTTCTTTGCCTTTTTTTTAATTATCAAGTCATAAAAAAATAAAGAACAATTAAAGAAAACAAAAGCAGCAAGATCGAAAACAGTAAGATCAATAGTAACTATACAACTCAAAATACATAGGAGAAAAATAAACTATTATATGATAGAATTAACTTGAGTATATTTCATCATTAAATAAACAAAGTTAATGCACAACAAAATTACATGTAAAGAGAAAAAAAAGAAAAAAGAATTAAAATATCCAAAGTGATAAAAAGATTATTTTATAGAAGACTATAAAATAATGAACTTCTAACTAAATTAAATTGTACTTATTATTATTAGAAAGGGTAAGAGAAAGCAGTAGAGAAAAGGTTTGTGTGTATTCAAGTGGTGTAAAATGATACAATATAGAAGGGTATTTATAGGTGCTAAGATAATTGAAATAATAAAGACGTAATATCCTATAATAAATATTTAGATATGTTAAATAATGCTAATTGATCTAATTGATCCTAATTATACTCTAACAAATATATTCAATTAATTGATATACATAATATTAAATTGTGTGATACTTAAATATCTCAATTAGTTGATATAATTAATCCACCGTAATTAATTGTATTTAATGAGTTAAAAGAAATAAATCAAGAAACATTCTAAGAAACATGCCATGTCAACTTTATCATTAAGTGCAAGAATTCAATTTTTATATAATAGAGTAAATAGAATAGATAGATATCTCATTATTCGTTATTTTAGCTTATCTATTATATATTTTTTTATTTACCACTCAATATATTAAAATACAATTTATATATCTATATAAGAATTACATAGATATTTAATTAAAAGAGCATTTAATTTTTAAAAATATAATAACAATTTTAATTTCTTTGATTTTTCTTTTTACATTTTTTGTGTGTTTTTTTAAATAAAAGACAAGCCTATAGCAAAAATAGGAAGAGATTGTAATATTTATTGAAAAGGGAAAAAACAAATATAATTAAAATTCATACATTTAAAATGTGTTTGAACTTTAAAAAATGAGATGAGACATGAGAACCCACGGACACTTGACTTCAATGAATCTGTTTACACCATTCAACTCAGTATTCTTTAACTTTCTGTTTTCTTATTTTCTATTTCATATGAATTTATTAGTGCCAAACATGCATCACATAGAGTATTTTTTAACTTCATCCTAATCCATATATTATATTTTCTAAACAAAATATAAAAGAAAAAAAGACAGTAAATAAATTAAAGTTATTATTATTTAAAGAGACAGTAAATATATTAGTATTTTTGTATTTCAAATTAATTATGATCTAAATGAAAGATAACATTAATTTAAAAAAGTTAAATTAAAATTAACTCAAACATTGATATTTAAATTATAAAAAAAATTGATTTTCATATTTTATAAAATATCATATAAGTCATAGTAATAAATTGTATTGAATGAGTTAAAATAATTAAATCGAAAAACACTCTCCGGAGCATGCTACGTCAGCTCCATCATTAAGTGCAGACATCCGATTTTTATATAATAGAATAGATAGTGTGAATTCACCAGATTTTGTGATTCAGTTGCTTTATCCAGACATACCAATGCAACCCCTTACCAGTTTGGATTCCAAAGCTATTTTTTTTTTCTTTTTCTTTTTATCTTTTTATTAGTTTTTAATACATAAGAACTCATTTATATTTCAATAATAATAAGAGCGCTTCTACTATGCATATTTTACACCTGCTTAATGTCACGGCCTTAGACACACTCCAACGCTACCGTGCCGACACTTGAACTTACTCAACCTCTTAAACTAAGACCAAGTCAACCTAACGCTCAATACTTAGCAAGAAAGCTAAGAACACAAGAGAACACAAGAGAAAGGAAGCTTTGGTGGAAATAACTCTTTATTGCTCAAATGTTTGTTACAAATGATTCACACACACTCACACTAACTCTCATATCCTATTTATAGCCATCCACCTCCTCAATGGATGGTTAGGATTAAATCTAATTAACGGCCTAGATTAATCATCTAGAACCTTCTTTACAAATATCCATCATACCACAACTTTCTAAATACTTCTAGATTCTTTCATACTACTCTTTATACTCCTATATACATCCACACTCTTCTAGAATACTCTATAGTCTTCTAGAGTATTCTAGAACCTTCTAGAGTATTCTGGGACTTTCTAGGACATTCTAGAACATTCTGGAACCATCTAGAGCATTCTCAAATACTCTAGAAAACTCTACAAACACTGTTAAATTTAACCTTCTAAAATTTACCGTGACATTCTCCCCCATCTAATGCGCAGACGTCCTCGTCGTGTTCTGTTCATGATAGCGTTGTAGGTGTTCTTGGAATTGCCACAGATCTTTACGAGCTTTCCATCTTGCTTTGGTTATCGGGAGTCCTTTCTACTTGATCAAGTATTAGATACTTGGTGGTACTCATCTTCGTTGTACGACGCGATTAGCTAAGATCTATTCGATTTCTTTATCAAATGATCTAATCACCACAGGCGGAGCACGACTCAAGTCACCTATACTCGGTTCATCTTGGTCTTCATGATATGGTTTAAGCATACTCATATGGAAGACCGGGTGGATCTTCATAGAGGGAGGGAGTTGTACTTTGTAAGCAACCTCCCCAACACGTCCAATGATCTCAAATGGCCCTTCGTATTTGCGGATTAAGCCCTTATGAACCTTGCGAAAGGCTTTGAATTGTTGTGGAAGAAGTTTAATCATTACCTTGTCTCCCACTTAATAGCTTGCATGCCTCCTCTTCTTATCTGTCCATTTTTTCATCCTCTTTGCAGCTTTGTCAAGGTAAGAACGAGTGACATCTGCTTGTTCTTCCCAAGACTTAATCATATGATAAGCTCCAGGGTTTTTCCCTGAGTAAGAGGAAGGAAGAGAGTGAGGTGTAAGAGGCTGTTGTCCAGTCACAATCTCGAATGGACTCTTCCCTGTAGACTCACTCTTTTGTAGATTGTATGAGAATTGAGCAATGTCTAGGAGTTTTGTCCAATCCTTCTGATTAGCGCTTACAAAATGCCTCAAGTAACACTCGAGTAAGGCGTTCACTCTCTCAGTCTGTCCATCGGTTTGAAGATGGAAGCTTGTTGAAAAATGGAGCTCCGACCCAAGGAGTTTGAACAGCTCTGTCCATAGTCGTCCTGTGAAGCATGGGTCTCGATCACTAATGATGCTCTTAGGCAATCCCCAGTACTTCACCACATTCTTGAAGAATAGTCATGCTGCTTCCTCTGCAGTGCAATCAGTAGGGGCATGTATAAAGGTAGCATACTTCGAAAATCGATCCACTACCACGAGAATATATCCAAACCCCTCGGTCTTCGGTAAGGCAGAGATGAAATCGAGAGAGACACTTTCCCACGGTCGCTCTGATGGAGGCAGAGGTTCCAACAACCCATTTGGTATCTTATTTTCAATCTTATCTTGTTGGCACACAAGACAAGTCTTCACATAGCTCTCCACTTCATCTCTCATTTGAGGCCAATAATAAGAAGATTCAATGAGTGCCAAGGTCCTTCGCTGACCTTGATGACCAGCCCACTTGGTGTCGTGGCATTCTCTCACTAATTTTCTTCTTAGATTTTTCCATTTAGGGACGTATAGTCTTCTCCCTTTAGTGTAGAGAAGGTCGTTTTCTAACCAAAATCTTTTAGTCTTACCTTCTCTAGCCAACTCTACTAAATTCTTGGCTAATGGATCGTGATGCAACCCTTCCTTGATGGTATGCACAATATCTCCTTTAACCATAGAAATGGCCGCCAACTCAGCCTTGCGACTCAGCGCATCTATTACCACATTAGTCTTGCCTGACTTGTATTCAAATTCGAAATCAAACTCAGCTAAGAAATCTTGCCACCTAGCTTGTTTGGGGGCTTAACTTCTTCTGAGTTTGGAAGTAGCTTGTAGCTACATTATCTATCTTGACGATGAAGTGTGAACCAAGTAAGTAGTGACGCCAAGTTCTCAGACAATGCACTACCGCGGTCATCTCCTTCTCTTGGAAGGTGTATCGCCTCTATGTATTATTCAACTTGCGACTCTCAAAGGCAATCGGATGTCCTTCTTGCATCAGAACTTCTCTAATAGCATAGTTAGAAGCATCAGTATGGACTTCAAATACCTTTGAGTAGTCGAGTAGTGCTAGTACTGGTCTTTCTATGATAGCAGCCTTCAACTCATCAAAGGCCTTTTGACACTCCTTTGACCATTCCCAAAAGTGATTCTTCTTGAGAAGATCAGTTAATGGTGCAGCCTTGGCGGAGTATCCCTTGATAAACCTCCGATAGTAATTAGTCAACCCAAGGAATGACCTCAATTTAGATACCTTATTTGGCGACTCCCACTCTTTGATAGCCTTCACCTTTCCTTGATCCATACAGAGAGTTCCATATTTAATGATGTGTCCCAAGAAGTGGACTTCGTCCCTTGCAAAGGAACACTTTTCCTTCTTCACATATAGGTTATTCTCTCGCAAGATCTTGAACACGGTTCGGAAGTGTTCTACATGTTCCTCCAAAGTATTGCTATAGACAACAATGTCATCCAAGTAGACCACTACAAACCGATCAAGATAAGGTCGAAAGATCTCGTTCATCAAGGTACAAAAGGTCGCAAGAGCATTGGTCAAACTAAAAGGCATCACCAACCACTCATATGATTCATACCTCGTGACACACGTGGTCTTAGGCTCATCACCATCGGCAATTTTCACTTGGTGATATTCTGACCTCAAATCTAGCTTTGAGAACCACTTGGCTCTACCAAGTTGATCAAACAAATCGGCTATCAAAGGAATGGGATATTTGTTCTTGATGGTTACCTTGTTCAGTGTTCGATAGTCGATGCATAGTCTCAATGAACCATCATGCTTCTTTTGGAACAAGATCGGTGCGCCATAAGGTGCCTTCGATAGACGGATGAACCCAGCATCTAGCAAATCCTTGAGTTGCTTCTTCAACTCCTCGAGTTCTGGCGGTGCCATCCTATAAGGTGTTGAGGCGGGCGGCTTTGCTCCTGACTCCAATTCAATCTTGTGGTCCACCTTCATCCTAGGTGGTAGTTGTTTTGGCAACTCGGGAGGCATCACATCCTTATTTTCTTCAAGGACTCCTTTTGTAATAGAGCCAAATATGTAATCTTTCCCTTCTTGAATCATTTCTTGAGTTGCATAGCAGACAGTATCGGTGGTCCGCTAACTTTAGATACTGTAGGGACCATGCATAGAGACCCTTTCTCCATGACGCATACTACGTCGTAGTATGACATATGTATTATATTTGCCTTTCTTTGCAAATCCAGCCCGATGACTATTTTAAAATTGTCCATGGGTGCTACTGAGAAATTCACAAGGCCCTTCCAAGAACCAAGAGTCATCTCAACCCCTTTTGCTACTCCCTTAAGGGGTTCACCCTTGGTATTCACGGGTTTGAACCAGCCATTTTTTCCGGTGATCTTCAACCCAAGCCTCTTTGCTTCATCAGGCGTGATGAAGTTGTGTGTAGCACCAATGTCGATCATAGCCATGACAAGTTTTTCATTGATAAAGGCTTTGACATACATCAAGTCTTTCTTTTCTGCAGTGCTTGCCTCTTTGCCCTTCACAACAATTATGTGTTGGATAGATCCAACACACTCAGTTACTTGAGTTTGAGCTTCTCGTTCCTCGGCGATAGATGCCAAAGTCCCTAGCTTGGGACAATCCTTTATTTGGTGTGGTCCCTTGCACACAAAGCATCCTCCTTTGGGCATGAAAGCCTTCTTCTTTTCTTCGTACTCTTTCTTTGAAGAGTATTTTTCTTCTTTCTTGGTTGAGAAACTCTTCCCATTGTCTCCCTCACCTTTAGCAGAACTAGGCTTGGAGGAAGACTTGGGTTTAGAGTCTCCCCTATGATACTCAGTGAGTGATTCGGCCACCACGATGGTCTCATCGACATCCTTAACATTCCTTCTTTGTAGTTCTTGCTTTGCCCAAAGTTGGAGTCCACCAATGAAGAAGAACAATGCATCCTCTGATGCTAAGTTGGGAATTTGAAGCGTGAGAGTAGTGAACTCCTTTACGTAGTCGCTAATTGTACTCTTGTGCTTCAACTCCCTCAACTTCTTCCTTACTTCATAAACCACATTCTCAGGGAAGAATTGTCTTTTCAACTCCCTTTTGAAATCTTCCTATGTGGCTATGTTGCAAGTACCCTTTTCTATATCTACGCACTTTCTCCTCCACCTTCTCCTCCACCACAAAGTAGCATTATCAGAAAGGTAGAGAGCTGCAGTGCGTACCTTTATTGCTTCTTCGACCACCCCTTGGCCTCTGAAGTACCTCTCCATTTGATATAGGAAGTTCTCCACCTCGCAAGCGTCCCTTACGTCCTTGAACTCTTTTGACTTGGGGAGCTCAATCTTTATTGTCTTCCTTATAATAGTTGGTCGAGATTTTGCCTCTTCGAACCAAACTCGAACTTCCTCAAATAACTTTAAAGAATTCTCAAACTTCTCTTCGATTTGGAGCATGTTTTCCTTGAAAGCATCTAGTTCTCCTAACACGTGAGGTTCGAGGATCTCCTTATCATGTTCTATCCTTTGGAAACTCTCATCCATAGAGGATAGAACATTCTCCAACACAAAAACTCTCTCTTCTAAGAAGTTAGAGTCCTTACCTCTAGGCTCACTTGAAGAACGGACCTTCTTGCCTCCCCATTGAGAAGGAATAACATTTCTTCCCCTTTGAGACTCAACATGCTCCATGGTGATACTAGAAGCCATACCCACAAGCGACTTGTGCTCCCTCTTGAACCTTGCTCTGATACCAAATTGTCACGGCTTTGGACACACTCCAACGCTACCATGCTGGCACTCGGACTTACTCAACCTCTTAAACTAAGACCAAGTCAACCTAACCCTCAATACTTAGCAAGAAAGCTAAGAACACAAGAGAATACAAGAGAAAAGGAAGCTTTGGTGGAAATAACTCTTTATTACTCAAGTGTTTATTACAAATAATTCACACACACTCATACTAACTCTCACCTCTTATTTATAGCCATCCACCTCCTCAATGGATGGTTAGGATTAAATCTAATCAACGGCTTAGATCAATCATCTAAAACCTTCTTTACAAATATCCATCATACCACAACTTTCTAAATACTTATAGATTCTTCCATACTACTCTTTATACTCCTATATACATCCACACTCTTCTAAAATACTCTATGGTCTTCTAGAGTATTCTAGAACCTTCTAGAGTATTCCGGTACCTTCTAGGACATTCTAGAACGTTTCGAAACCATCTAGAGCATTCTCAAATACTCTAGAAAACTTTACAAACACTGTTAAATTTAACCTTCTAAAATTTACCGTGACACTACTAAGCTGTCTTGAACTATGAATTCTGGCTTTTTTATGAGTTTTTGCAATTGTGCAACTGAGGTAACCACTAAGCATAGTAGGCATGGTGTAGCTTACCCTTCTGTACCTCTTTCCTTTGAGGGTTGTTTCATCATTTCTGGTATGTGGAGCAATGGGGTTGGTTTTGAGGTTCATGCTTTGGTGGTCCATGTTATTGAGGAGACATTGAAGATTTGGAGTGGCTGTGTCTGACATTCATTGAAGCTATAATTTTGGAGCAGAATAGGAATGTCATGAATCATGATGCTGATATATGTCTGAACTACAAGGAAAAGAAGTAAAGCAAGTGATGATAATACAAATCTTACAAATCAGCATGAGAAAAGGCATGTATGTATGTGCCATTCCAGATTTGGATGAACTCAGCTTTTATAAATTACAGTCTAACCTTACAACACAACCAACTAATCTAACAACAAAGAGAAGAAAACTATACACAAAATTTTACCCTCATAACAACTAACACTTTATCTTGTATAGCAGATAATGGCATTGAAGTACAACAAGAGATGATGCCATATCTCTGACTCTTCCTTCTACTCAACTTGTGATTGTTGACCAACTTGGTGGAAGACGCTCAGAAGTGGTAGGCATGCTTCTAATACTAATATCGAGCGGCTGCAGTCGGTACTGTATGTCAAGCTCCCGGAAAATCTTGATCATCTCGTCGAGCAACAACGACCTCCTTATGAATCTCTCTCCCATGTCTTGGAAGTTCATCCTGTGTGTTGGCCAAACCGCAATGCGAACCATGTTTAAGAGTTCACAATCCTTGAAGACTATAAATGGTGATGGATACCAGTGCTCCTTCTTGTTATCAATGTAACTGCATCATAGAATTCCCAAGTTTTAGTCAATCAAATATACAGTTACAATAATAGTAAGAAAACATACACAACTCAAGGAAATAATTTATGAGAAGATACCTCTGTATTCTGTGTTTCATTTGAGTAAACTTTTCCATTGGTGTAGACACATGAATAAGGAATTCAACAGAATCTCCCATGTCAGGACTGCGGTAGAAGTTGTTTATGGCCTTTGTAGCAAGGACACTGTTAGGGATCATTACCTTTAGATTATCATATCTCAGAAATATGGTGTTCAATATGTTCATTTCTTCCACGACCATCTGAAATTAGCAAGCAAAAAATGGAAAGATACAATTAGGCATGAAAGAAGAAAGCGGAAAACTCAATAGAAGGATGATCTTTACCTGGACCCCTTCAATTTCGCATCTGTCTCCAACGTCAAACGGGTGCATTACAAATAAGAAAATAATGGCTTCAAATATGGTCTTGCAGGTATTTCCAAATATGAATGCAACCAAGACAAGCTGTGAGCTCACGAAGAGGAGAAATTTGGAGGTGGCAATTCCCATTATCAAGAGAAAGATAACTAGGATAATAATTGCAACTAAGAAATTAAGCATTCGATGAAGCTTGTTCACCGCCGTTTTCGTATCATTCAATGTCAAGGCGAGTGCTCTCCTCTCTCTAAAGGCATTGACCTGGATAATTAAAAGGCAATATATTGGTGTGAATACTGTAGAAGTAAACCAATTAATACTTGGATGTATACATCAAAAGAAACCAAACACCAATAAAAGATTGACTATGATCTCTGTCGAAATTTATTCATGACACAAAACCTTCTGAAATGTAAAAACATTGAAAACAAACAGAGGAAACATCAGCAATATATATGTTATAGGTTAAATCAACATCCAATCACTAGTGAGCCTATGGATATCTGAAATTTTACCAAGTTCTGTTGATATAGTATTTAAAGTTGAAATGTCTAGGTAAATAATGTCATGTAATCATATTATTGAGAATGTGAAGAATGCAACCAGCAACCGCTATCCAAATTCTGCCTCTAGCTGGTAAACAATACCAGAGAGAGACGAGTTGTAAGGTGAATATCTTCACCCAAATTGTTTAAATTAAGCTTTCAAATGTTATTTAACTCTTACCACCCAGTTCTTCAAGGATGCTTTGCTTATTCTTCCGGTCTCGGATGCACCTTCAAAGAGACTCAAGGTTTTCACAACTTCATCTTCTTGCATAAATCGCTGTAAGTCCTTCTTGTATATGAACCTACAAGAAAAGAAAGTGATAAGATAACATGCAGAAAGGATTTATAAACAGTGACCGAATCTTCATTTAACAGAAGATATGTCAACTACCGCATATAGCAAACCCAAGTTGTATGTTAAACACCAGATAAATCATATAGAAATATACAATCAGCACAGATATGATCCTACTTTTGCACATTCTATTACCAGTTTAATGAATCTAAAATATAGAAACTGTATGGTAAATAACTATAGCGAATAAAGATTCTGAATGAGAACAAGATTAACATTATTGAAACTACATATCAAAAGTTAGAGATTATGAATGCACAAAAAGAGGCAACCCAGTACGAAGTAAAAGATTATTGGTCAACCTGCTACCACAAGCAACATTCTGAAAAATTTTCTTGGCTGCTCCTTTTGCCTGATTTTCACTTCTAATCTCTGTGGCATTCTCATCATCATTGGTCGAGTTAAGTATCTGTTCATCCAATGTAGTTAGAGCTCCATGCCGAACCATATTGATCAGCCTTTTCATATTCCAAGCCGAGACATTGTTCGGATTCAGCTTATGCAGGTGATCAATAGTTATCCCACTATTCCCATCTTCTGACTTCTTAGAGAGAGGTCTTGAGAACCGTCCACTTACCATCCTGGGGCTTTTCTGGAGCATCCCACTCCTCAACTTCCCACTCTTGTTGGTCGCGAAGGCAGTAGCCCTCAGGTCAGGAGGTATGGTAACTCCGGCTTTCTGTAGCTTCTCGACATCTTCAAGAATCCTTTGCTCCTCATCCTCATATCGCTGAAGCTCGACCAAAGGCGGCCCGGAGAGTGTCTCAATAACAAACTGATTAAACAGTGACTCTTGAATCCTATCAAAATATGTGCTAACATGGAAACTAGAGGCCAGAACCTTAACCATAAGGGTTTTCACCAACCAAACCAGAGTACCAACCAACAAGCACACCAAAAACTTGGTAATATACTCAAGAAAATTACTATGAACCTCTCTCTGAACTTTCTGATCAAACAAGAAGTGCCAAGCTATCAAAACAAGCCCTAACCAAACACAATTCTGAACAGCATGCTTCACACCATACACAAAATACAGAACTCTCTTCCTCAAAAGGAAGTTTCTCTCAATGCAGAACACAGCTATTCTGATAAGCCAACCAGATACCAACCTTCCACATATCAACACAAGAATCATAACCTCCCATTTCCACAGCTTCAGCTGCCAAAGATTCTTCTCCCTCAAGAAAGGAACACTCAGAGTTGTAATCAATGCAGCAATGATCAAAATCAACCCCACCCATTGAAGTAAAACCCATATACTAAACTGAGATTTTTTATACTTATCAGGAAGATCCTCTTCCAAAAATGGATCATCTTCATCATCGTCATCACCACCACTCTTCTTGCCAAGCAACCCTGAGAACAACTGACCCGACTTGGCAATCCGACCCGATTTTCTTTCGGGTTCTTCTGGTGGGTCCAGCAACCTGGACCGGGTTTTAGCCTTCAACAATGTTGATTTTCTGCTCTGCATGGAAAGAGTTCTCTCTATGGAACCGTTAGAGGTGCACCTCACAACCTCGCCATCACCACTTTGGCCGCTCCGAGACGGCAATTCCCTGCTGTGGTGCGGCGGATGCGGCGGCCGATGGAAATCTCCAGTCGACGGCAAGTCCCTGCTGTGTCTTCTTCTGATGGCATCGGAGCTATTAGGCATATCAGCCATCAAATTCGGTGGCGCGGGTTCCTCGAACGAAACCTTGAGCTCCTTGGATACGCGGTTGTTCATGCTCGTCGTCGGCGACTCCTCCACCGGCGAAAGCTTCCCTCCTGCGGCAGCGGCGGTACTTGCACCGGCGTCGTAGTTGCGCTGAAGCTCCTCCATCTCCATGTCCATGTCCAACGAGATCTCACCGGAAGCTATCTGTTTGCGCAGGAAACTTCCGATCAGCTGCGACGGCGGGTCCTCCTCCGGCACCGGCGGCGCACCAGATTGGCGGAAATCAAAGCTCTCCTCTTTGGCGTCGGCATTGTCGCCGGAACTTGCATCTTCGGGCCAGAAATCGTAGCTGGAACCCCTCCAAATCTTGTTTCCTCCGGCAGGATCGCCGCCGTCATTGATCTTGACGACGTAGTCGCCGGCCATGGAAGATAACGGAGGAGGGTCAGAATGGTGGTGTTGGTGACGATGATGGTGATGAGATTCCTGGTCTTGAAGGATTGGAAGGTGCTCGTGGCTAGAATCGGGTCCTCCCGACGCGGCAAACCTTCTTGAACGTTTGTTATAGGAAGCATAGGACTTGAACGATTTTCGGATAGATTGCATCAGGATCGGGGTCCCTTTGCGATAAAGATCGAATTTTTAGTTTAAAAAAAGGCACCAACTATGAGATGGTGGTGGAAAAAAGTTGGTGTTTGCTTACCAACAAAATTAAAAATCAAAATGCCGATGATGATGATGTGTTATTAATTTTTTGGGGTCAGAGATTTCAAACCAAAAAAAATAACTAAAGGTCTTTCTTTCTGGTCACAGCATTGACGCGTGTACAGTGATCACAAGTGTGTAGAGAAAAAGTAGGGTGCGATTATGATGTTTTCGAACTTTGAATAATATTAATGAAAATGAAAATGCTTTGTTTATATAAAATTTGATTGCAGAAAGAAGAGAAGAGAGTAAAGGTGGTGGTAGTGGTGGTGGTGACGGTGGTGCCGGTGGTGTTGCTATTATAATAAAGAAATGCTGTGGTCCTTTCTGGAATGAACTATAAACTATGTGTTCCTATGATGTGGGGTAAGAAAGTGATTAACTTTATGATTATATATTGCATTGCATGAGCATCTTTCCGTCTATTTAGGGTTAGAGAGTGGATCAGTGTAAGATTTTAGTGTGGAAGGTACATTTTTTCTGTTTTTGTTTACTTTCTGTTGCTTTAATAAGTTACGTGTCGAAAACAAAATCTTTGCTACCCATGAAGCATGGCCCATAGCTAGGAAATTTTAAAAAATATTTTTAGGTTTATTTTATTGTAAGAGTAGATTATCATTTCTATTCACGAAAATTAAAAATGTTGACAAATCTATCTATAAAAAAAAAATTACAATTTGTACCTATAAAATATAGGTTTCATACTATAAAATTATTCAAACACTAAAAAATCACATAAAAATACCTAATTACCTTTATTATCATCAGTATCATCTTTTCCCTATCCACTAACCATTCAATCATCCTCATATGCTCATCACCACCACCACCACTAGCTCCATCTTCTATCTCTTACCAATAATAAATTGACAAATAATCCTAGTAGCAATCTTTTCAGCCGCGAACCACCTCTCCTCCTCCGTGACAAATGTCGCGGCTTCTGTTTTCGTTCCTATAGCTTCCAGCGTCAGCGACCACTACCCGTCCTCCTTCCACCGTGGCCACCCCTCCTTCTTTCCTTCCATGTCTCACTCTTACCGACCAGAGGACCTTCGCACCATCCCTTGCTTCGCTGCCGCCAGCATCGCTAGAGCCGCAGTGCCCCGCCTCTCCTCTCTTCACCGTCGACCACCCTCACCTACCATAGCTACATTCTCCTCATCACCGAACCAGTGCCACCGACGAGCCACCGCGCCAACCGTCACCACCGCGGTCCCCTTTGCGAACTAAAACTGCGGCAAGCGCTCTCTCTCTCTCTTTCTGTCTCTTTCGCCATCTATTTTAAACCACAAAACCCTAATTCACTTATCCTTCTCCTCTTTTTCCCCTTCTTCTTTCCTCTTTTTAAGAACCAGAGACCTCCGAACCATCATCACAACCCTACCATCATCGCCCTTCGCACTTCCATCCGCCCGAACCTCCACGAACCACCGTCATCTCCACCATCTGCGACGAACCTGAGCCACCCTCACTGTCCTAGTCGTTCTTTCTCTCGGTCCATACCACCGCCAGCGAGCCACTCACCAGTCTCGCACCTCCTCCATTGAACCCTAACTCAGTCCCTATTCTCACTCTCTCTTTTACTCCAACAAGCTGCCGGCGATGTCACCATCATCATAAGCTTCTCAGTTGCTGAACCTTCAGATCATCTGCCGTAGCTAGCGTCTCTCTCGCCGAAACAGAGCTGACATTGAACAAGCTCACCCTGCCTCTCAGAGTTTGGCTCAGGTGATAATTGCTCAATTCGTTCAATTTTTCACATGGCCTGTTTGAGTTTGGCAATTGATTTGTTGCAGGGGCATTAGGTGGTAGCATTCTGTTATGAGTTCAATAAAAAGTTGAAAACGATGATGATAAATGTAATTTGGGGTTTTTATGTGATTTTTTAGTGTTTGGATAATTTTGTTGTATGGAACCCATATTTTTTGGGTACAAATGATAATTTTTTTTCTATGGGTAGATCTGTCAGTATTTTTAACTTTCGTGGGTAGAAATGATAGTTTACTCTTATTTTAATCTTATTTTAAAAAATTTTTATTTGCAATAAATGTATTTTTAATAATTAAATTAAAAAAAATAATTCAACAATAATACATTATGACAATTAAGGCTCTGAGATAAAATTTTGTATTTGACTTATTTTTGTTAAGAGTTGTTTTTGTAAAGTTATTGTTGAATTAATCTTAAGTATTTTAAAGAATTAACTGTTAAAATATATTTGATGTAAATAAAAAACTTTTAAAATAAAATAAAAAAATAAAATAATTTTAAGAAAATATAAAGATAGATTAACAGACAAATTATACACTAGTTATATATAAAAAGAAAGTATTATATTAATAAGTTAATTTCCATTTTTACACGTATTAGTTAGTTTGCTTGTTGAGGTAGCTAGCTTCAGTTATTGGTAAAATGCATATTTTACATTAAAATTGAAGAATCTCTTTTTAATATTTATTTACAAATTCTTATTGAACTTAGTCAAATTTGTTTGAGTATAAAAACAAAAAAGATTTTTAACTCTTATAGAGTATCCTGAGAAATTTATAATATTTACTTTAAGTGACAAGTGAATTAAGTGGTTCAATCCAATTTTGTTTGTCTCAACCTTTGTTATAGTTAGGTAATAGGGTCCATCTAGTGTACAGATGCACTTTGGTACAGATTTACAGATTTTTGTTTTTATTTGGTTTAAAAGTGTATCACTAAAAGTGTTGCTTAAAGAGAAAGTGTTACCCTTAATCGTTAACTTGGCTCTGATACCAATTTTGCAATCTTTTTTACTATATGATACCATTTTTTTTTTTTTTATAGTTTTTAATCTTGTTTTAGTTTATAATATTCTTTTTTGCATGGATTATTGTATATAAAATCTTTTATCTGTTTGTCTTTTTCTTTAATATAATTTCTTAAATTCTCAAAAAATTCTTTTATTTTTACATTTTCTCTTATTTCTAAATATCTTTCTAACTTTTCAATTTTATTCTCCATCTTTTCTTTCAACAGCTTTAATTCTTTTAAATTGTAATATGATTTTCCAGACATTTATAAATTTCCTAAATTTAACTCCAACTTGTTTATATTTATTCTTATATCTATCTTTTTTATTATAAGATCATCAATTTCAATCTGAAAATTATTTAATTCTCTTTTATACTCCTCTATTTTATTTTTTAATTTTTTCGCTCTTTTCCTTTTTATTTTATTTTCTGGTTTTTCAATCTTCTTATGCTTCATTATTTAATTAATTTTTGATCTATTAATTTCGATAACTTAATTATTTCTTCTCTTAAATCTTCTAATTACTTTTTTCCATTAGGTGACGTTTTTTCTTTGTGAAGAGCTACGGTTTTAAGTGAAAAGTGTGGCTTTAGAAAGTGTGATTTAAGGAAACAAATCTTTAAATCTGTACAGATTTAGATCTGTACCATATAATTTCCTTAGGTAATATCATAATCATATATAGCTGTATACAAGTTGCATTATTATCATGTGTGAACTGTGAACTATGAATGATACAACTTCAAAAAGTGAAGCCCCACTTCAACTTGCTAATAAGCACAGCTTGAAGCCATGCATGAACAATTAAATACAGCTAGAACTCGTAATCTAAATTAGCGTAACCAATCAAGAAAAAAAAGAAAAAAAATCTATAACCTACTTTAGCCATTCATTCATGCTTGTGGCCTCAATTGAAGCAAAACATAACGCCTAAGCTAAGGATGAGAATGTAACAACGATAGTATATTATTTTATTTTATAATTATATTACGTGACCACAAAAAAAACTGCTATTAAATTAATTATTTGTATATAATATATGTTAAAAAATAAAATACATAATAAAAATT
>NC_029793.2:141885395-141903425 GCF_000816755.2 Arachis ipaensis | reverse complement strand
AATATAAATATATAAAGATTGATTTGATATCCGATTTATTTTATACATAGCATTTTTGTTTATTTTAATATTATTTATATATAAGATGATTGCAAATAGTTTAAGGATGTGGAAAAAGACAAATTTAAAGTCTAATCAGAAAGGCATAGGAATAATTGTTTTGTTAATTAATTAGCTAGCAACAGCAAGAGTATGCGTATCTAAGTTGATGTAATTAAGTTTTGCTTTCAAGTCAATGGTGGTGAGGCTGACGAATAAGGAATTAGCAATTGTCTGATTTTGCGTCATTTTCGCCGCTAAGTTCCATTACGTAGTATTTTATTTTCAGAATGTGAAATGGCTACAAGTCCATGCTTGTTTAATTGCTTTGTCTTTGATTATTACGTAAGATTAACAATACTTAATTTTAAGTATCTGTGACCTGTAAAGTTAATGAAAGAAAACGGCTTATGAAATTAGTGACCCCAATAAATTCAAGGCTGCTTTAGAAGATTCATATATAATTTGTATATATTAAGGTGCCTAACATGTCACACTCGTTCATTAACTAATCCACTACATAAACAGTGCACTATATAATTATAAATAATGCAATCAATTTGCTGGCAACAAATCCTGAAATTTAGTGGATTGTTCTCTACGCAGGTTGATATTTACAGTGGATTTTGTTAGAGTACTTATTAAGAATTTAAAAATAGAAAATTTTGTATATGAAAAAGAATTTACAACGAACGTATAAATTTCACTGATTTTTTTAATATAATTTTTTTTTATATCTTAACCAGTGTGCTTTGAAATTTTAATTTCTACCTTTGGAACAAAACATGAAACTATGTTAACACGCCGATTTCCAACTCTGAGGTAATTTTATTCGTCTCGGACATACGACCGACGAGTGCGTCATAGCAAAGGATCTCCTGGAAAGACTGGCAAGGCAAGGACACCTAGATAAATATATAACCAGAGCTCGACCGAGCTCAGAAGGTCCCACCATCCGACGTCCAGAACGGAGACAAAATACACCAGAAAAGCCTAAAACACAACCTCCTCCGCCAAGGGGGGTTATAAATTGCATTTCAGGAGGATTTGCAAGTGGTGGTCAAACCAGCTCGGTACGCAAGCGCCGTTTCCGAGAAATGCTAACACTACAACAAACAAATAAAGCACCAACCAGCAAACCTCGAACACCAGAAATCTCCTTCATTATATGACATCCAAATTATTGATTTTGATCGTCAATGAAACAGTCAACTTTGAATGTTTAAATACCAATGCATGTTATAAGACAAGGAAAGGATTGTCAAAACATCTGGCAATTTAATATTTGCAACAGATGGACATTACATGTTGATGTGGGGAACACTGAGAAGACGACAATTAAGAAGTAGAGACGGGACAAAAAGAATGCCATAATATTTGCTAAAATGCCCAATTAAAATCACTGTCGATTATGAAACATCTGGTTGTTTCACAAATATAGGAGGAAAAATCTAACTTTTTTTGTTTTAATTATTTTTTTTTAAGATCTGACTTTGTATTAGTCATGACATGAATGAATTCAATTGTGGGTTCATCCTGTCTTTTTATATATATACAGGTAAATGTTTCGTGGATATCTTGGAAATATACCCTACCAATCTACCATATGTTTCGCTAAGGCTTCACAGAGCCTCCATATTTATTATTAATTATATATTACTAAATATTTGTATTTTTTATATTGATAATACATATAAATTAAATATTTTGAAATTAAAAGTACCATTTCCAGAAATAAAAATTCACTCGTCTAAAAGGCCTACAACCATGTTAGGAATAAGGATGACAACACTATTAATACTCGTGGTATCCACCTTGTCTTTGTTTGGTTAGAACAAACACGCAAGCGCCGTTTCCGAGAAATGCTAACACTACAACAAACAAATAAAGCACCAACCAGCAAACCTCGAACACCAGAAATCTCCTTCAAACACTCCGATTACCAAGCAAGATCGGACAACCTAGATGACCCGGTGGTCATATCCATCCAAGCCGGAGATCTCTTAGTCAAAAAAGCCCTACTTGACCCGGGCAGCAGTGCCGATGTTCTTTTCTATTCTACCTTCAAAAAGATGAAGCTCAGTGAGCAAGCTCTGCTGCCATCATCAGGCGAACTAATCGGATTCTCGGGAGAAAGGGTCTCCATCCTCGGCAGTGTATGGCTACAGACAACCCTAGGGGAACATCCGATGAGTAAAACAAGGGATTTACAATTCCTAGTAGTCGATTGCATAAGCCCCTATAACATCATTCTGGGCAGACCTTTTTTAAATACCTTTTGTGCAATTGTTTCCACAATCCATTTGTGCATGAAATTTCAGGTGCAAGAGAATCTGATAGCAACCGTACATTCAGATCACATTGAGGCTCGCAGGTGCTACAATGAAAGTTTAAGAATCAAAGCAGAGGCCCGACAACGAGCCGAACCGAAACAAGAAACATATAACATCGCCAACATCTCAGATACGGCCGATCTTGACCCGAGAGGAGATCTCCAGGACAAGCCAAAACCAATAGACGAGCTTGAAAAGGTACAGCTAAACGACAATATTAACCATTATACTTATATCAGCTCCTCACTTCTTCCAGGTACAAAACAGAAGATAACAAAATTACTCAGGGAGAATACAGATCTGTTTGCCTGGACCCCAGCAGATATGCCCGGCATCGATCCGAGCCTTATATGTCACAAATTGCAAATCGACCCAAGAGCTCGGCCAGTATCACAAAAAAAGCGCAACATGGGGAACGAAAAGCGCGAAGCCTGCCTTGCAGAAACTAAAAAACTCCTCCACGCAGGGTTCATCGAAGAACTACGATTCACAACATGGCTATCAAACGTTGTTATGGTAAGAAAAGCCTCGGGTAAGTGGCGCATGTGTATTGATTTCACTAACTTAAATAAAGCGTGCCCTAAGGACGCCTACCCACTACCATGCATAGATAAACTCGTAGATAATGCATCGGGATATGACACTTTAAGCTTTCTAGACGCATACTCTGGATATAACCAGATATTAATGCATCCAAAAGATAAAGACAAAACAGCTTTTATAACCGAATTAGGAAACTATTGTTACACTGTTATGCCTTTTGGACTTAAGAATGCAGGGGCTACCTATCAACGACTCATGGATAAGGTTTTTAATCAGCAAATAGGACGGAATCTAGAGGTATACGTTGACGACATGGTCGTCAAAACGAAACAAGAACACACCCATGAACTCGACCTACAAGAGGTATTCGGCCAATTAAGAAAGAACAACATGCGACTCAATCCAGAAAAGTGCGCCTTCGGAGTTAAAGGAGGCAAATTCCTCGGATTCATGCTAACATCACGAGGAATCGAAGCCAATCCCGAAAAATGTGAAGCAATCATAAACATGCGAAGTCCCCGAACAATTAAAGAAGTCCAGCAATTAAATGGGAGACTAGCCGCCCTCTCTCGATTCCTACCCGCGGTGTCCTCACACTCACAACATTTCTTCAACATACTCAAGGGGCAAACAAAATTCAACTGGAGCTCAGAATGCGAAACAGCTTTCCAAAAACTCAAATCAATGATATCATCTCCACCGATCTTGCAGAAGCCGAATTCAGAAAAACCACTTTCCTTATACTTATCAATATCTCAAAATGCAATAAGCTCGGTACTCGTCACCGAGATAAATGGCAAATACGAACCAGTATACTTCGTCAGCAGAACATTGCAGCATGCCGAGCTAAGATACCCACCTATGGAAAAACTGGCATACGCACTAGTACTCACAGCAAGAAGGCTAAGGCACTATTTCCAAAGCAACAAAATCATCGTCAAAACAAACCAACCCCTACGGCAGATCCTCACTAGACCAGAGGTCTCCGGACGTCTTACCAAATGGTCTATAGAATTATCCGAGTTTGATGTGACATACGAGCCGAGAACAACAATAAAAGCACAATTCCTGGCAGATTTTTTAGCCGAATTCACAGGCCGACCAGATGAAGAACACAGCTGGGAATTATATGTAGATGGGGCCTCAAACTCAGAAGGATCTGGAGCAGGCGTATACCTAACAAACAAACACGACTTACAAGCCGAGCAATCAATCAGATTCTCTTTCCAAACAAGTAATAACCAAGCCGAGTATGAAGCTTTACTCGCTGGCCTCCGACTGGCACAATCATTAAACATCACACATCTACAAGTATACTGTGACTCGCAGCTGATCGTACAACAGGTAAACGGAAATTTTCAGGTAAAGGACCAACTATTAGAAAAATATCATACACTGGTAAGAGAACTCATCTCCCAATTCAACTCACTACAAATCACACACATAGCTCGGGAACGAAATACTCGAGCAGATGCATTATCAAAACTAGCAACAACTAGGAAAAATATGCACGAATCTGTAATATCTCAACTAGCACTTGCTGAACCAAGCTTCAGCAACAAAAGAATCTTTTCTATATCACAGGAAGAAGACTGGAGGACAGCATACAAACAATACCTCCAAACGGGGCACATACCACCGACAATTAAAGACAACAAAGCATTCAAAAGAAGAGCGGCATCTTTCACACTCCTCGGAACAAAACTATACAAACGAGGTTTCTCTCAACCACTGCTCCGATGCCTAAGTACGGAGGAAGCCAAAATCGCCATGGATGAGGCCCATGAGGGAGTGTGCGGGAATCACATCGGAGGAATAAGCCTGGCCTCAAGAGTAGCCCGAGCAGGTTTCTTTTGGCCAACAATGAAAGGCGACTGCATCCAGAAAGTTAGAAAATGTGAAAGCTGCCAAAAGCACGCACCACTAATCCACAATCCGGCCGAGAATCTGCATAGTTCAGAGGTAAGCTGGCCATTCCACAAGTGGGGGCTTGATATTCTCGGCCCATTCCCAAAGGCCCCTGGACAGGTAAAATATCTACTCGTCGCGATTGACTATTTTTCAAAATGGATAGAAGCCATACCTTTGGCAAAAATAGGGGCTGAAAAAGTCCAAACTTTCATTTGGAAGAACATCATTTGTCGTTTCGGTATACCATATGCTATTATTACTGACAATGGTCGGCAGTTCACCGATCAAAGCTTGGCAGAATTTTTACAGGGCTTCAAAATTAAGCATCACTTTTCATCAGTAGAACACCCGCAATCGAATGGACTTGCGGAGGCAGCCAACAAAGTAATTCTCACAGCACTCAAGAAAAAGCTCGGAGATGCCAAAGGAGAATGGGCAGATCTAATACCAGAGATACTATGGAGTTACAATACCACGAAACAAACAACTACCAATGAAACCCCCTACCGACTTGTCTACGGTGCAGACGCCATGATACCAGTCGAGATTGCCCTCACAACGACCAGATCCGAAGTCATACCATCAACACATAATAACAACATCAGGCAAATAGAGCTGGACACAATAGAAGAGGAGAGGTACAAAGCCGAGTTAAAACACAAAGCAATGCAAAGCATAATAAAGCGAAAGTACAACAAAACGGTCAAACCGAGGTCATTCGGCGAACAAGACCTCGTCCTACGACGAACAGAGGAGGCACGGAGACCACCAGCTCACGGGAAGCTCGCCGCAACATGGGAAGGCCCTTACCGAGTTACTAAAGTACTCGGCAAAGGAGCTTATAAACTTCAAACCATACAGGGCACTGATATCCCCGGAATATGGAATGTATCATCACTAAAAGCTTACTTATCCTGAGTAGATATGGCCAAGGGGAGACACTCTTTTTCCTACTCTCAAGGTTTTTCCCAAAACAGGGTTTTTCTTTGAGAGGTTTTAATGAGGTCCCCCACCCCATATCCCTTCTGTACACTCAATATAAATGAAATCAAATACATTATCTACAAAAAATATCAATCAAAGCATAGCTATGTCATTTATATATTTATAGTCTAAACACTGTCAAATACTATCTTAATGCGCACACATCAAAGCACAACATACAAACCTCTACAGGTAGAGAGCATTCCGAGTCCAAAAGACAGAAATAAATTACAAAAAGCAAAAAGTCAGATAGACATCCTAATCCGCTCCTTTCTCAACCGATACACTTTCATCCTGGTTTTCAGGCAACGTCCCATCATCCATAAGGCGACCTCCACTCACAATCTTTGTTACATCAAGCAAAGTAATATCAACTTCAGGCGCAACAACACCAATCTGAGCCACAGCCCGATCAAAACCTAAGGTAAAGGCAGTCAGCACCTCCTCCTCTAGTTCGGCAACCCTAGCTCTTAACCCTTCTGTCTCAGCAACACTCACATCCAAGTCCTTTTTCAACTTGCTTACCTCGGTTTCCGAAGCCTTCTTAAGAGCTTTAACTTCAGCCCTCAGTTTGTCAATTTTCAAATCCCTCTCTTGCAACGATTCCTTAAGCTTCTTCACAGCAACAACATTATCAGCATCCAATATCGCATCCAGCTCTGAGGTGCGACCAATTGACAACAACCGAGCTCCAATCACCTAAACAAACATCATACCCTTCAGTCTTACAATCACTAAGCAATAAAACACAAATCAAATAACTAACCTGCAAATAACGAGCCACCCCTATCTTCCCAGCCTCATGGATTGTCTTGACATCAGAATCGACCTGGGCAAATTCATCAGCCACGGCCATGAAAGGAAAACCGGCCGACCATATCGAATTACTCGGCCCTTCTTTGTAGCCATGAAGACCAACCTGACTCTGAAAAGCCGCATCAATCTCCTCTGCTGTAAAAACAGCATTATCATCCTTCACAGCAGTTAAATCCACAACTCTCGAGTTCCCCCCACCTCTTTTTCTCTTAAGAGGAATTTCTTGACCAACAGACCCACCCCCTTCCTTCGCCACATTAGTCGACGAACCTTCTTTCTCCTTTTTTCTAGCCTTAGAGACAAAAGCCTTCAAATTGGCAGTAGTCAGGGTCGACGCCTTCTCACCTGACAGAAAGCGAAAATAATCAATAATCTATAAACACACCAAACCACCAGCAAACAAAATATACAAAACAGATACCTAAGTATTCCTCTAACGCTTCCCTATCCCCTTCAAGCTTCAGCAACGCAGGAATAGACAGAAGGTCAGCGGATGACATTGCTGACATAAGAAACCCGAGTATATAGTCCTCACTCTTAACCCTATCCTCACATTCTAAGTGCGTGGGAGCACAGTTCAACAGCGATAACACACCACACTGGAAATCCGTAAAGGGAAATCGTACACCCAACTCTGTCAACATGCACGTATACACATAGAAATACGACCAATCACCACGCTTCTCACAAACTCTATCATCCCTATCGCACGGTAAAAACCTAACCTTCAACTTATCACTACCCCTCACCCACCTAGTCTCATTCAACTGCGACAGCATCTCCATACTACTAAACACAGAAACCCGAGACCTCACATCACTATCCACCCAACCATAGGGATCATCCTCATCTACAGTAACCCCTTTCTTACCCATAAAAACGAAAAAGAAATGGCAGTACGAAACCAAAGGAAAAAGTGAAAAAAGTTACCTTTCTTACTCATTTTTTGCAAATTGAGGAAAACCAAACCCAAAGGAGCATAGGAGTCTAACAGACAGGAAGTTACTCCGACACAACACCCCACGTAACCCCTCCACTCCTCCATTAACTACAAGCGGCAGCCCCATTTCCCGCCTCAAAAAAAAAAAAAAGAAAGAAGAAATAGTATTAACAAAAACCACATGACACCAAGCCCACTTAGCAAAGCCCATAAAGCACACAAGCTGGGCAACAGAAACACGTTGAGCTTGGGGGCTCCCTAGTCAATAAAACCACACTAACAAATCAAAAAACAATACAGGCCGAGGATACAGCAAAAAGCTCAACACGTTCCTCATGCCGAGCTTGGGGGCTGTGTACCTTCCCGATATCCTCGGCCAAACCTTCCCAACATCCCCGGTCAACAGAACGAGAAACAAGTCCATCACGTCACTCGTACCGAGATTCTCGTTCTAACGGAATTGAGAATCTCGACTCTATCAACAAACCCTAACAAGTACCGAGCATTACTCAACTGACACGCTCTATTTAAACAAACGGACTTCAACTCAAGAAGTCAGAAAAACAAGAGAAAAAGACAATCATTGACTCAAAAAGATCACTATTCCCCCTTTTCCCAAAAACTACTCTTTCTCTCTTATTTATTTTTATCCTTTCTGGTTTTAAGCTCATAAGCTGACTTGGGCGTCGGAGTCCTTTTTTGCAGGTTCCACACCAAGGTCGATAGTTCTCAAGACGACGTTTCCGAGTTTTCCACGTGTTGCGGAGCCGACCACACCTCGGAAGCTTACTCTAGATAGAACAATTGGCGCCCACCGTGGGGCCTTCCTTGAGTGACCCCTTTTTATTTTCTTTCTTTATCACATTGACTCACGCACCTCGTGCCCTGCTTTTCTTTTCAGAAGTTACAACATGACGGACCAGTCAGATACCCAGCAGCATCCTCGGACCAACGCCGACCTCATAACAGCCAACGCCGCATTACTCGCGGAAAATCAGCGGATGGCTGAACTATTGGCCGCGATGCAGAACGGAGGCGAACGAAAGCACGTCAATAAAGTAACAAATCCTGAACAAAACGAGGAGCACCAGTCAGAATCGAATGCAAAAACAGAGGAAGGGCCCCCGAAAACAGGGAGACGACGAACTAACCCTTTTTCTGATGAGATTTACAATTTATATGCGGATTATCTGCAGATTGTTACAGGGAAAAACGAGGTTGGATAGGACAAAATCCTGCTACCCGCTAGGGGTGCACATGGGTCAGGTGAAGCCGGATTTGATGTGACCCAAACCCGACCCGAAATATACACCGAGTCTATTTATTAGACCCGAATCTGGCCCTCGACCCGATGAAACCAATACACTTTCGGGCCACAATTATACGGGGTAAAACCAGGTGAAAATCGGACCGTTAACATTACATTACGTTGATACCTTCTTGTAAGCTAGCATGTAAAAATATCCAAATTTCCAAGACTCCAACTATTATTTAACATGGTAAAATTCACTTAGAAAAATATAACAAGAATCAACCTTTCTTCAAAATTAAAGTATAACCACAATCAATACTAAAGCATAACCACAATCAATACTAATATTGTCTAATAATACCAAATATTTAAATCAATACAAATAACACAATATTATGCATTAGTCTAAAGTCTTATACATTCCAAACATAAAACATTAACTTATAGTCTTATAATGACTAATAACACAAAATATTAAGATTTACAATACTTAAATTCCACATAAGAATAGTCATGATCCATCACTAGTAACACAAAATATTAATTGTATATGGTGACCGGGCCACTGGGCCGACTTCGGGTGACCCGAGCTATGGCCCAGACCCGACTCGAAATAATGATAGGGTCTATTTTTGAGACCTTTACCCGACCCTAAACCCGATGAAATCACACAAAATTAGCTCATAAAGTGTTTGAGACCGGACCGAACCTTCGAACCAAACCGGATCATGTGCACTCCTACTACCGACCCGATTATCACCGCTTTTCAGGAGCGCGAATGGTCTCAGATAGTCTATGTTGATCATTTAGACAGAAAATATCACATTCTTATTTTATATTTTATATATAATTGTCATTTTCAACGTACATAATGGATGGTGCTTAGACATCGCGTAAACACGCAACAATAATCGATGTTCAGCCAATGAATAAAGACAGACAACTATATAAGCGTCACAATCTACTTCCACATAATTCCCCAATTACACGAGTACCTCGTGACACTATACATCCTTTATAAATTATAATATTTGTATCATTAATACTGAAATAAATATATATAAGAAGAAATCCTGAACAAAACGAGGAGCACCAGTCAGAATCGAATGCAAAAACAGAGGAAGGGCCCCCGAAAACAGGGAGACGACGAACTAACCCTTTTTCTGATGAGATTATGAGTTTTAAGATGCCCCAAAACTTTACACTACCTATGACCTTGGCACCATATAAAGGGATCGGAGATCCTAAAATTCATGTCACCAAGTTTGAATCAATGATGTTCTTGAACAGTGACTCCGATCCCATTTTGTGCCGATCTTTTCCTACATTTCTAGATGGGGCTGCATTATTATGGTTTTCAAATTTACCTGCAGGGTCAATATCTAACTTCGACGACTTCTCCAAGCTATTTATCAATCAGTTTGCAGCCTCAAAGATCTACGTGAGGGACTCAGACTACCTTAGCACGATCAGACAAGGACAACATGAGAGCCTGAAGGATTACATGACGCGCTTCACAACGGCCGCCATGGAAATCCCAGACCTCAATCCCGAAGTACAACTCCATGCCCTGAAGAGCGGCCTCCGACCTGGTAAGTTCCAAGAGGCCATAGCAGTCGCAAAACCAAGGACGTTAGAAGAATTTCGGGACAAGGCGACGGGACAGATCGAAATAGAGGAACTTCGAGAAACCAGACGATATGAAAGACAACCGCACCGAAAAGAGGATGATAAAACTCCATCAAAAGATCCTAAAAGACCTTTCAGGTTAACACCGAAGTATGATTCATACACAAGGTTCAACGCGAGGAGAGAAGACATCCTAAAAGAAATACTACACAACAAGCTCATCAAACCACCAAACAGAGCCGGATCATATCAAGACCAGAGGTTCGTCGACAAATCAAAACACTGTGCCTTTCACCAAAAATTCGGACATACGACCGACGAGTGCGTCATAGCAAAGGATCTCCTGGAAAGACTGGCAAGGCAAGGACACCTAGATAAATATATAACCAGAGCTCGACCGAGCTCAGAAGGTCCCACCGTCCGACGTCCAGAACGGAGACAAAATACACCAGAAAAGCCTAAAACACAACCTCCTCCGCCAAGGGGGGTTATAAATTGCATTTCAGGAGGATTTGCAAGTGGTGGTCAAACCAGCTCGGCACGCAAGCGCCGTTTCCGAGAAATGCTAACACTACAACAAACAAATAAAGCACCAACCAGCAAACCTCGAACACCAGAAATCTCCTTCAAACACTCCGATTACCAAGCAAGATCGGACAACCTAGATGACCCGTATAAGAAGTATTAAATTAAATATTTTCATAGCTAGTTAAACTATAAAATATTAAAAATAAATATAACTTATGCTGCTAATGGGTCGCCTACTTAAAGATATAAACTAACAAGTACCGAAGTAAAAAGAAAAGACTTGATGGATAACGTAACTACTGACTAAACGTTTCCGATATGCTTAATCTATCATGAAGCGATCAGAAAATATGAAGAAAAACTGTACATGTCATCAATGTAAAATTTTAAAAAATAAATGGGAAATATTAACCCCCAGCTAGCTTTAATTTGTGCTTATAATGCTAAGCTATATGATGAGCATGTTATGGACATCATCGATAAACAATAATAAAATTGATGATGTTTGTTAATTGTCAGTGATGACCTCTTCTAAGAACAGACAGAAATCCTCCCGTTTTATCCTTGCGCCGCTCCTCTCCTTCATCCCCAACCTTGTTTCACATACAACCAAAGTGTAAGAATTACGGTAATACGATATCATCAGAGAATATAGGGGGTTATTAAAGACAAAATAGAAATGAAAATTTACTAAATGATTGAGTATTCCTAATGCTTTAAGAAAATAGAAATTAACCAAATAAAGCAAGCTAGTTATACCTCCTTAGCTAACTGCTGCAAGATCTCAATGATTTCTGCAAAATCGGGTCTCAATGTAGGATCTTGCTGCCAAGACCTCTCAAGAAGCTCAACAAAATTTGGATGTGTGTTCTTGGGGATGGTTGGTCGTAAACCCTGAAATTCATCCAAAGTTTCCGTAAAAGATAATAGTATAATTTACTATTTCTATACATTAAATATGAAAACACTGATAATTTTAACCATTTAATATTTAAAATAACATATCCATACAAAATAAGTCTCGGTTGACATAATTATCTAACCATCAGGTGTTGATTTCATTTGAGTAATTATTTTCTTTCTAAATATACCCTTTTTTTTTTCGTGTTTTTTAACACCATCTACCTATCTGAAAGGTTGGATAATTTTGTCAATCGAAACCTATCTAAATTGTAGACTGTTAAAATTGTTAGCATTCTACTCTTTTGTGAGTAAAAATGGTAATCATATATTAATAATATAAAGCCACCTAGGGAATTTTATCTTTTGACAGGTAGTTTAACTTTAGCTAAGCAAATTACCTTTTGAACCACTCCTATTGCTGCTTGTAGAGGCGTCAAATATTCGTAGGGAAGCTAACAAGAAAAGAAAAATAAAAAGTAAATAAAAAAAATACAAATTTATATGAGGAGCAATAACCTAAAAGTTATAAGGTTGAAGAAATAAGAAATACCTTTCCAGTAAGCAACTCCCATAAAACAATTCCAAAACTAAATACATCAGCCTTGTGATCGTACGGCTTGTGTTCTATAACCTTCAATGCAAAGGAGGAGTCAAGGTAAGAGAAGTTTTTGGCAAGATGGATAATATCTTCCATTTAATTACCAAAAGAAATTTTTAAAAAGAAATGAAATCGATACAACATATTAGTTGCTAGTTAGAATTTAGAACTGTCCAATCAGAGTCTGATCCCTGAAATTATCCTTTTCGATCTTAGACTCATTATACAGCAAAGTCAAGTTACAGTAATACAGGATTATACATATATTTGACAAAGGAATTAGGACTATAATTTTACATTCTTAATTAAAGAAAATTTTCTACCAATAACTCGATGACGATGGTTATTTTAAAGTATAATGCTTCGGCATCCTTTTCCTATCATGCCAAAAACATCAAGAAAATTTAACTATACAAAAATGTTGGCAGTGTATAACTTTGTAGAAAGATGGTAACATAAATTCTTTTATTTTTTTCTTGGATCACAGATGGTAACATAAATTCAAACCAAAAACAGTGTTACAATGAGATTCATATATGTAGTTTCTTTTTTTTTTTTTGGGTCGAATGCATTTATGTAGGCTTCGTTTTTGGTCAAGAATACATTTATCTAATAACCAATTATGAGATACAAATTAAAAACCCATCAGCAGCATAACATCTTTTTTTCTGGAATAGAGAACAATAAAACTTTACAAGTAAACAAATAATAGTTGAAAAGGCTAATACTTCGCCACCCAAAAAAATAAAAGCCCAATAAGATCCTGCAAACTACATCTACATGAACCTAATAATATTATGATGAAATATTAAAATAAAGTACTATGAGGAAATTATCTTACTTCTGGAGCCATCCACCGATACGTTCCAGTTTCTGCTGTCATAACTCCTGACTGAGCTTTAACTCTAGCAACCCCAAAATCAGCAACTTTTACAATCTGCAATGCAATATCTATGTGACTTACACTTCTGTATGCCAACCCTATATTAGGCGAAAGTCAAGGTCTAACATGAGAAAGAGCAGAAAAAGAGATTCTTGTATAAACACCCGTCTAAAACTCACATTAAAAGTGGGTTCATTTAACTTTATTTAAGATAAATTTACTTGTACAACTTCACTGACTATTTTTACGAATGTGTCTAAATATGTAATACTAGACTTATGTTCATCCAAGAATCTTTCTTGTTGAAAAGCCAATGGAATAGAATTAAGAACAACACACACAAAAAGCAGGTTGAAGGAAACACCGTACACCATTTTCATCCATCAAAAGATTGGCAGCTTTCAAATCTCTATGGATTATCTCATGCTGGTGCAAGTAGTTCATTCCTTTAGCAACATCAATTGCAACTTTGAGCAAGGTAGGAAATTTAAAACTACCCTTCCGCTTATGTAAGTAGTCATACACACTACCACCGGACATAAATTCTGAAATTTGAGGAAGAAACAACAGTGAGTATGGTTGACAATTACTAAAAATATAAATGACATTACATCTAATCAATTATTCCGCAGAAAAATAGAATTCATTAGATTTCACCTGTAACTATGCATAAGCGTGGGGGCTTGGTACAAGCTCCTATAAATTGTACAACATTTTTGTGTCGAACCTTTCTGCAAGTAGCAGCAGAGAGTATAATACGTACATAAGCCATTTGGTTAAATAAACAACAGAAAACTATAATGGTCGAGAGTTTCACATCTTCTGTCCCCAAACACCAAGTAAATAGAGAATAAGCCAAAGGTAATAACTAACTTTTAGAACTTCCATATGGAGGGTACACAAGTTAATTGTAACATTCATTTTGGTAAAATTCCTCTTATTATTTGCATTGACTTTCTTGTTTTTCACCCAATTTTACCAGGGAAAAAAAAAACACTGATCCTAAGCACATTCGGTCACCAAACAGTCAAAATGAAAGGCAGAAATCCAGTAATGGAATTGTCACAAACTTCACATCTAAAGGTGGTGAATTATAATCATGGGACAAAAGAATTATACTATCATAATTTTGGAAATGCGCAGCAGATGTACCCAACTTTAATGAGAAAATGGAAAGGGAGTGTTCTATTAACAGGTGTCTTCATAATAGTTATCACGGGTTCAAAACAAAAAGTATCAGAGACAGAAGAATTCTAAAGTTTTCAATCATAGAATGATATATGAGGAGACAAATTTTTTTTAAACCTCTACTTTCTACACAGTAATTTTCTAGGACAACTAAATTTTCATGATCGAGTTTGGGCATGCAAAAAGACTCTCAATGAAACAGTAGATAGACTTCAGATGATCAGAATGAACAAATTTAATGGAGCAAACCTCATGATGTACACTTCCTGCACAAACTCTCTCTGCAAATCTGAATTTACATGCTCAGGCTTGAGAATTTTAATGGCTACTTCCTGGCTACAATATATACCTTTAAATCTGGTTTAATAGTAGAGCTGATTAGATGAAATTGAAACCATAGCAACACCTAGTGAGAACTGAGAATATCTACATCTGAACTATTAAAAAAAGGAAATCCATAATTTATGTACTCACAGTTCACCATATGACCCAGACGCAATTTGAGTTCCAATTTTCAAATGCTTGGGATCTATCTCCCAAACATCTGTCCCATCGTTAGGTATATTCAACTGATCAGATTCACTTTTCATCCTTGCTTCTTCATCTTCGCCAACAGAAGATACTGATTGCCTACTCGACGTTGACCTCCTCTGAAAGCAGTGATCAGGCAAAACTTCAATTAATAAAATTAGTGAAATTGACTGTAGCAGTCATTTATATACATAATTACGTGCCACGTTTACCTCAATCTTTATGACCTCTTTTTCCAACGCTGTTTTAAGCTTCTCTGTTTCCTATTAAAATACAAATTCATCAAGCAAAGTTGTATGAATATAAGTATATAATCTCTAGTAATCTAAACCAGTAACAACATGAATGAGTGATAGCATATAGAATCACACAATAAAGTATTAGAGATTACAGAATATGAAAGATGCTGCTTTGAGCTACTATGGTTGCTGGAACAACGTTTAGATGAAATTGGATTGGAATATTATGCCTTTCAAAATAAATACATTGATCAACAACAATAAAGTTCAGAAAATTTTGCTCATTTTTTAATGCACAAGTTCACCCAAGAAATTGATGTAAATTATTATCTAGATACATACATCATAGGGCCATCCATCAACAACAAACACATCTAACGAGTAGCCATCAGTTGTGGAAAAGGCATGGGCCTCTTGGATGTTCAGTCCAATCTCAGCAAGCAAAGCAGTTAACTGCAGAGGGAACCAGACTTGTGAGGTACTCTCATTGTCATGCAGGTTCTAACTTTATCTTAATTAACTGAGTAGGAATTTATATGCATATATGAACGGGGATGTTTGAATAGTAAAGTTCTTATTTACCTGACTGAGAAGCTTTGGTTTGTCATCAGTTGAGAAGGTGATTTCATGCATGGGCCTACATCATTTTGGATGACACAGATGTTCAATATATCAAATAAATAAACTCATTCAAAATTCAATCTAAGGACTAGAAACTTCATAAATCATCTGAATTTTATAGATGCTCTTTTACACATCATACGATTTACCCAGGCATCTTTGGTTGATAATTCTTAAAATTGTATTGTAAATGATTTCCAACGGAAAAAAAAAAATGCAAGCGTCATTACCAGACTAGCACACAAATTAAAATTTACCGTGAATTGTAAAGAAAAACATATGTGACCTATATTCTAAGTCATGGTTCAAATAAAATTTCCAAGCTTAGGCCTAGAAAAAAATTGCAATAGAAAGTTTACCGTGAATATTGTGCACTGGCATGTACAGAATGTTCCTCATCCATTTCTTCAAGAGCCAGTGCTTCAAGATTAGGAGAAGAACCAAAAGCAGGAGGTGGATGTATACTAAAAACAAAATAATTAAAAAAAATAAGGCTGCTGATCACAGGCATCGAACCAAAATAAATAGAATAATCAAGAGTACTGAAGAGGATAGCAAAAAGTATAGCAAAATTTTATGAAATCCCAAAAACGAAATGATGAAATAATACCTCTGTCTGCTAGAGTACTTTGGGGAGCTTTGATCTGATTCATTTTCAATTGCATCCGACTGGACAGTATAAGCTGAGTTTGCATCAGTTACAGGCGGAACCTGCACCAAGATTCCAGTCCCCAAATGATAATACCTTATGGAATGAGATGATTGGAACAAATAATACCACTCAAAATATAAAAAAAAAAAATGAGACTCAAGGCATGAACACAATTGAATAAAACGAAAAAGGTACAATATTTACAAATTCAGAGTTATGAACATTACATCTTAATAGCTTGGCAAGAAATAATCCTTAGGCAAGTCAACCTGAGAAGTAGACTAGCTTGCAGGGAAAAAAAAAACATTCAAAGGAAGAGGCTGACACATTTATGGCTTGAAACAAAGGTCAACAATGCTACATGGATACATGTTGAAATTCAAAGTGAGCCAACATATAAGTGGCAATAAGCTAATGGCAACTAAAACCGTTAACCATGTATGGCCCATAAGTTAAAATTGGAAGCATTTGCAGTTTGAAGCACAAACTTATTCATGATGATGAATTGAATATTCTACATATGAAATCATCATTTCTTTTACTTTTTCTCTTCTGCTTTCAGCTTTACACGCTCTGACCAGTATGCCTAATACCGAAAGTAATCAAGTCAACTTCAAATCACATATAAATCTGAAACGCATCTGGATGTGACTATCCAAACAGTCCTTTCCTAATTTTACACAGGAGAGCTCACAGGATCAAACTCTAACAAAGCATTATAATGGGAACCTGAATATGATTTCTATAACATACATGCTTCACCCAAACTATACCAGCATCAAATCTTATAAAAGAATATAGCATGATCAAACCATGACTATATACCAAACTGTTTCGGTGCTGCATGTGAGCCAAGAAATTCATCAGACAGACAAAGGCTAAAAACTGATTCACATGCAATGCCTGACTCTAAACTAAATAACACCACTAAAGCGTGAATTCATGAGGAAAAATGAAGAACAAAGCTGAGAGTAACAGAGTTGAGCTAAACCTGTACTAAGCGAACTTCAATTGCAGGCCTATTAACAGGATCGTGAGCCAAATGCAGCAATCTCTTGTGCATAAGAACATCCGCGGCTCTCTCAATATTCACATCCAGCGCGTACCTGCATTCAACACCACGCATCTCCTCGTCAAATCGCAGACCTAATCAACAATATCACATTAAGAAAACGACAAAAACACCAGAATTTAAGTAAGCCACGGGTTTATCCTCCGTACACAAGGATTTATTCAAACATAGCAACAAATAAAAATCGAAATGAAATCATCAACAGTTAATTCCGCTGAAATCAATCTACTGCCAAAACCTCAGATACACAGTAAGAGCGAAATAAGATTCAGATTAAACGACGAAGAATCATGCGTATATATGAACATGAATAAACGTGACGACGTTGAGAGAGAGAGAGAGAGAGAGAGAGAGAGAGAGGATGGAGA
>NC_029793.2:141882772-141885379 GCF_000816755.2 Arachis ipaensis | reverse complement strand
GGATTTTTATACTAATATTAGGGGTGTTCAAATTCAATCGGATCCAAATTAAACCGCTCATCCAATCCAAACCAAAAACCGATTAAAACCTCACTAATTCGAATTTGATTGGATTCTACTTTTTACAAACCGTTGGATCGGATCGGATTTCGGATCTACTTTTCATAACCGATCTAATCCAATCCAAACCGCATAATGTGCTATAATATTATTATTTTATTATTATATTTACAATTATACTTATAACATATTCAATTTTTTATAGATTTTTATATTATTCATGTATTATTATTATTTAATAAATATTTTATGTTCAAAATGTTATTTATTTATTTATTTTAATTAACCTATAATTTTATTTATATCGTTATGTTATCGTTGACTTTTTATAATATTATTGAGATTTATTTTATCATTATTGATTATTTAAAATTTGATATTTTGAGACTTGTTATGTATATTTAATTTTCTTAATTTTTAATTTATAAATCGCAAATTCAATCCAATCAAAACTGCTTAAAATTGAATCGGATAGGATTGAATTTTTTTTTAAAGCATCCAATTTAAACCCCACCGCGAACACCCTAACTAATATCCTCAATGAACTTCATTAGTATTATTACATAATATATACAGTTTTATAAATAGCAGTTGGCAGCACATTATGCTTATGTAATAAATTATACGCAGATCTCAAAAGTATAACAGATTCAACTTAAAATAGAAAATAAACATTGAAACCATTTTCCTTTTTTAAAATATCTCTTGTATTTTTGGTGTTTTTTTTTATGTATTTTGTTTTTGGAAAACTTGGTAATTAAGAAAATATTTGTGGACGGTGACGGGAATAATCATATATCTCTTTTGAGTGTATTTTTATTCTAAAACTAAATATAACATATTTAACATAATTTTAATACAATATCATATACAAAATTATTTGTGTTTACAATCATTTAAAAGATATTTTATGGTTTTAAAATAATAGGAAATCAAACAATAATTTTTGTCAAAAATAATATATAATTCATATTGATATGTATATTTTTATACTAGTAGTATATACGATTTTTTCACTTGAAAAAATATATATAATCTAATCCAATTGGTCTTAATTAGCACTCATTTAATGTCTATGTGCAAAATTCAAATTAGAATTGCACTATCGTTTTTTTGACCAAATAATTTATAATTTTACTTAGGCTCGTTTGGGAAGGTTTAAAAGTAACTTTTTATAACTTTTGACTTATGAAAAGTAATAGTATTAATGTCAGATATAATTTTCAAAATCAAATTGCAACTTATTAAGAAGTTATTTAGGAGTTTATACAGAAGTTAAAAAAAATGACTTTTCTCATAATACTTCTACTTTTTATCATATTTCTATAAAATAAACACTTTTAAAACTAAAAATCTAAATATAAAATAATTTATTTATAAGCTACTTTTAATATAATTATTTATTATTTAAGTTATTTTTTAAAAAAAAACTTAATTAAATTATTTTTCCAAACTGGGCCTTAAATGTGTAACGTTTGTTTCTTAGGTAAATTATCATGTGTAACTATGGATTAGTCTTTGGGAAAACTATGGATTGGATGAACTTCTTTGTGTTACTATTTTTCTTTTTTCCTTATTTTTTAGTACGTTATTGGTAATAAACTAATAATGAACTTTAGATCAAATTTGTCATACACATTATTGAAACTCCTTCCTACTATATCTATCTCACCTATTTTCCTTCTCTATTTTGGTCACTATCCATAAAAATATATATACCTAACTTTTTTATTTATTTATATATATTGTATAACACGTGCTTGAAGAATTGTATCTTGTATTTACAATATAACTAATAACTTTATTTGTTATCCATGCGGACTAAAAAATAATACGTGCCTAACCAATAAATTATTGCACACAAAAAGCGAAAAAAAAAGTCTAGAAAATCAGCAATTTTATTAAATTTTGGCCAGCATATAACCAACAAAAAAAAATAAACTATTGAATGAATTCTCACACCATTAAAATTATCATTGATAACTATTTAATGACTACAAATGATAAAAGTTGCTAGCCCTAACATTCCTCGCAGCGAAATTCAAATTCGACATTATATAACCAATGCGGTGGCAGAATGGTTAACACGAAAATGAGCTTTAATTGATAGCAAAAATCACGTATGGGGCCAGATATGATTCATTATTCATTTCTTGACCATCTATCTAGGGATATATTATATATAGCAGGTCTCCCCCAGATGTAACATAATTATTGATCCTTGTCTTCTTTCCTTTTATTACCATTGCATCACCATAACTTGCTTATTAGGATCATTCTCATATTCTTAATTTGGGTAAATATTGTTGATTTTTTTTATGCAATATATACAGGGACATAAAAGGATACCGCAAGTCCATGTGATGCGATGGGGTTGCACTTTGTGGTACCTTATTATTATTGTTGTTTAAAACTTTATGATATAGGAGATACTCTCGTAACAATATTTTTATATGAAAATGAGATTGTTATAAATTTATGTAAAATTTACATTATACAAAAAAATTATTAAAAGTTTAAAATATGTTTGAAAAATATAAGTTAAAT
>NC_029793.2:141880230-141882707 GCF_000816755.2 Arachis ipaensis | reverse complement strand
ATTGAATATATAAGTTTGTGATTAAGAATACTAAAAGGTAAAAAAAGAATTGTATCAATGTAAAGTAAAAGATACATATGTTAATTAATTAATAAATGTAACATTATTTTCTTTATATATGGTGAGTACTCCATTTGGAATAATCGGGATGCGACCCAACGAGCATGACCACCACGCACCTGCCCAATAAAAAATTCTGGGATCCCACAATACTCAGTGCTATAAGCCTATAAACATTCTTTATTTTTTTTAGGTAAATGCTACGGTCTATGAACTTTTATTTTTGTATATTGGATTATGAGTGGTGAAGTCTTTAAAAGTGATCTAAATTAGGTGTTAAACGTTATTGTGGGTGTTTACAAAACGTCAGTGACGTTTTCACTTTATATAATTAAAATAATATTTTTTTTACAAAACGTCAATGACGTTTTCTCATTTTATAATTAAAAAATATTTTTTTACAAAACGTTGGTGACGTTTTGTTTTTTAAATTTAAAATTATTTTAATTTTGCTTTTGAATTTAATAATAGTTATTTTTGAGATATTTTTGTGACCGAATAATGATATAATAATTAGACAGAAAATACGCTAAAAATTACGCTGTATTGGTAAAATATGGCCATTTTATTTTTAACATTCAAACATAATAGAAATAACGTTTTTTTATGGTATTTTAAGGATTTTAACTTCAACATATTTAAACTCTTCAAAATATGTTTTTGAGGAATGCTAGGAATAGGAGCCAGTAATTTTAGTGTTTTGTAATTATTAATTGGTCATTAATAGTATTTTTAATATTGTGAGATTATATCTAATGATAGGAGATCACTTACTTTTATTTTAATGGTTAAAACTTAAGTGTTGACTAAAAAATATAAAAATTACTGGTCCCTAGACTTTTCCTATGTTTTTTGTGTTCTATTTAGATGTAAAAGATAAAATAACAAACGTTTTATTAATCCAGCATGATTTTAGTGTGGTCTCTGTCTAATCACATCATTATTTTGTTATCAAAAAATATTTTATATACAACTGCTGCTAAATTTAGAGATAAATTTAAGACGATTTTAAATTCAAAGACTATACTAAAGTTTGACTGCAAATTTATGGACGATCATTATTATTAAATTTAAAGACAAATTTGAGATGATTTTAAATTTAAAAACAACACTGAAATTTGACTATAAATTCAGATACTATTTTAAATATTAACTCTATAACTATTATTATTATTAGACACAGCCATAACATATAGTTGAAAAATGAAAAGGGGGTGAAGTGGCATATTCTGGTGTCCATTCATTTGGATAAGTTCGCCATACGCCCATGCATGTCAACTGTGTCATTGTCTAATAAGGTTTTTTTCTTTTAAGATTTTAAAATTAGTATTTTTATCTTCGTAGACATTGCACATGTTACTTTATTTTCATCAATATTTATTCCCAAAAAAAATGTTGACTTTGGTTCAAACATTTATTAGTTTGGATTACTATATATAAGAATTTTTTTTATGCAGATCAAAACATTTCAAAAATAGTTTATTTCAGTGTCTGGAAAAATCTATTACCCTAAAATTTCATTTTTAAACAATTAACTAATATTTGTTATAATAAACTTAATTAGGAGAAAGATTAATGAGTTATTTAATTTATTTTTGTTTTTGTTTATATATTGTAAAATAAATAGTAAAAATAAGAAAGTAAACCAAGATACTCCCTCCCTTAGTAAGCACCTCTTTCATTTTCAAAATAAGAAAGTAATTGATAATCATATTAGCGTTGGAGAATTAATGTGGTCAATGAAAATGTGCTTATTCTGGGAAACTGTTTACGGAGTTACCTAAAAGGGAGTTTCCTAAAACAGATAATAGTGTGTTAATCAATGACCAACAAGGATTACGAGTGGAGATCCACTTATAAACAATATTATCAGATATTCAGATCAGATTGACAACTAATGAGATAAGATTTTATATGGTCAAGTAGATTATTATTAAATTAGTTAGGGGATTAAGACTAAGTAGAATTATTTTAGAGTAATCACATGGGATGAGGAAATTCGGCATCGCAAATGCACCGGCTAAACACGTGGATTTAATTTAATATATACTATTTTTGGTAGAGAAGATTAATGTTACCTAATTAAAAAAATTAATAAATAGCTATTTTGGATTAGATAAAATTTTAAAATAATTACATAACCATCATTAATTCTTTTCAAGACAGGACAAGAAGATAAAGTTCTGAAAGAAATAGAAATGGTGGTGGCCTGGTGAATGAAATAATAAACACCCTCTTAATTTTTTCGAACGACAAATTAATTTTTGTCTAAAAAAAATTTGATCCTTAATAAAAATATTTTAGAATAAAATATTTTTTGTTAAAAAATCATTAAATAATAATAAAAAATAATATTATGAAATTTTATTTATAATTTATGAGAGTTTTAAATTCTATAAAATTCTTTTTTACAAAAG
>NC_029793.2:141877875-141879930 GCF_000816755.2 Arachis ipaensis | reverse complement strand
ATTATTATTCTTTGTCTTTTAGCTAGTGCTTCTAAAGCTTTCATGCACATGCACATATCCTTAGCTTGTTCGTGCAATGCGGCCATGTGGGCCGTGTTTTAGGCCCGGTAGGTATCTGAAGAAATTTACCAGTAATTTATGTTATTTATAAATAAATAGGACACTCTACTATACAGATTGAAGTGGTAGAGAGAGAGAAAATAAATTTTTTTATAGTTATTTTTTATTATTTTATTGTTATTCAAAGTGTGAGTCCTACCTTTTTCAATCTCTCTTTTATCCCATAAAAAAAAATCTGTAAACTTATATTTTTACCATATAATTCACCTATATTTTATTATTGTTATTATCTCCTATCATTATCAACATTGATAGCAATCTATCAACAATATCACTTTTTTATTTTTTCATATTTTGAGCAATGTTTTATTTTTTTGAAAGGTTTGATATTGTTATTACTTTTTCTTCCTATGATATTATTTTTGGTAATTTGTAGAATTTAAGATTTTCATAAAATTAATTTTTAATTTATTACTATTTAACGAATTTTTTAACAAAAAAATTATATTATCTTAAAATAAATTTGTTAAAAAATAAATATATTTTTTAATTAAAAAGTTTTTAAAAAATATATAAATTATAATATTTTAAATAAATTTATTTTATTTTTTTAATTATTTTATTTTTATTTTTAAAATTTTATTAAATATACTAAAAAATAAAATAATATTAAAAAATTAATAATTTAATAACATCCAAAGAAACTCTACATTAGCCAAGGGATTAATTAGGAGTAATCACATGAGATGGGGAAACTCGGCATCGCAAATACACGGGCCAAATACGTGGATTATTTTAATTTTTTATTTTGAAAAGGATAAACATTCAATTCGATTTTTATCCATTTCTACAAAAGACAAAATGATGTTTGTCTAAAAAAATGGATACTTTAACCCTCAAATTTTTTATTTTGAGGTAATACGATTTTTCTGATAAAAAATTTTTAAATAATAATAAAAGTTAGTTTAGACTTTTTATTTTTATAAATTAAATAAATATAATAATTACTAAATAAATAATTTAAAAAATATTTATCGAAATAAATACATCTTTCTTATCTTAAATTATATTTCAAATTTATATGTACTCCCATGCAACAAATAAAATTGATATGTACTTAGTCGCATACATCTGTCTTATCTCGTTTACACTGTAAACGAGATACATACAAAATTATCTCATTTACAGATAAACGAGATAAGAGAGAGGTATTTATTTCGATAAATATTTTTTAAATTATTTATTTTGATAATTATTACATTTATAAAAATCCTAAAAATTATGGACTGATTTTATTTATCAAATAAAAAAAAAAAAATAAAAAATAGACAAATGATGTTAAAAAAACCTCTGTAGAATAGTTACGAATTTCGCATAAAACCTTTATTTGAATTTTGACCCATAAATAAAGTTGTTAATGATTTGTGCGATCTACCAACTAATCTTAGAAAGGTTAATTTGATTACTCATTTATTTGACATTGATTAGTTTGAAGTGGCCCCAAGATAAAAGAGATGACAAGGAAGCATGTGAGGTGGCAACGTGACCCTTGGAGGTCACGAAAGGACGTATAATTGTATAAATATACGTATATAGTAGTATTATACACCGTATCCGGTATCGCTCCATGTGTTAGTGTTATGAAGAGTAGAAGAGGATGAAGTGATGAACATTGACTCATTGACAGCGAAGCGGCGAGTGGCAGCCGCTGAAGCTTACTCAGCTCCACGCACACACCACGCGCTCACGCGCGCACCCTTTTTCGTGGAACTTTGAATTCGAACTTTCAGGTAGAAAGCAGAAACCCCTGAAACTAACTAACTGAAAGTGTGTGCTCGGGTCAAAATGGTCATTGCCCAAAACCTAACTTTTACTTATTTAGTTATTTATTTATTTAGTCCATTGACCATTTACTAGTATGAGTAATTATTTATTTACACAAATTCTTGAGGATAACATATTTTAGTAATTTTGACAAACAATTCATTTAGTATA